>NW_027122187.1:0-26840 GCF_030686945.1 Centruroides vittatus | reverse complement strand
AATTTCTTGCGTATATGCTATTTGTATAATCGGGCGTGTACGGTTTTGATGGGATCATTTGGTTGTCTTTTAATAGACATATATAATTTAAATTGTAATTTTTAAAATTGAAAGGATTATATTTTACATTTCCATTAAATGCGGTATTAGAAACTAAACCGATAGTCATTCTATAAGGTAATTGCCCAATTACTGCATTTGAGATATTAGTAGACTGTATTCCGCTACTTAAAGTAAAAACTTTTATATCTGCTCTTCGAAATGGCATTTTTATGACACCCGTTTGCAATGCTTTTTCTATGCCTATTTGAACAGATGAACTAACATCTACTTTGTTAATTTTTAAAGATGCATTTTTAATAATAATTTTATAGTTATCATTAGATGCCATTAAAGCAAAATTATCCTTAGATCTTTCCAATTTAATTCTTAAATCTACGTTATTAATTAACAATTTAGGTTGATGCGACAAATCAATATGTAATCGTCCTACTAAATCTATTAGTTTACTTTGTTTAGCAACATTAAATCTTTTAGTCAATCCCTCATTATTTTCTTCTATCGAATCCATATATTGCGCAGTATCTTTATAAAATAATGCACTTGTTAAAAATGTTTTTTGAGCATCCTTTGAATAAAATAATAGGGCATCTAAAATCGCCCGATATGGGTAATTAACATTTGAAATAATTTGCTTGTCGTTTAGAAAAACAGTACATTGTGAAAACAAACTATTTAAAAAATAATTAACAGGTGCAACTTTTTCATCAGCTCCCACATCTGTTCCATCCTTTTTGGCAATTTTTACTTGAACATGCAGATAAATTGAATGTAAATCGATATAATTTTCACCAGAACCGGATACATAAAATTCAATAGGTGCACGACTGTCAGAAATTGTCGCAATTGGGTGAACTATAACTTCCGATGTACTGTCGATAGCGAGTTGAGTCGAAACGGTACTAAATAAATCCAACTCACTTTTAGTGCAGGGGCACGAATGGGGGTCCATTTTCTCATTCGGTAAATATATCTTGTACTTTCCGTCTTTTATTCTGTGACTGAACTAATCTTCTCAATCGTTTTCTTTTTATACCCGATCCACTTTGTACTTTTTTAACTATATCATCTTTGATTTCGCTGCCGATATCTTTTAAATGCGCTTTTGTTGACTCTTTAAATGATTTTCCCGCAATTACGTCTGATCCAACACCCGTGGCAAGATTTAATACTTTTCGTCCAAGATATTTTCCAACTTTCCTAAGGATAGGTATAGATTGACGAAATAAATCTCCAAAAAATCCATAACCACGCTGTATTTGGGGCCCTGAAAAATAACCTCTTCCTCCCATTCCCAAACGGTGCCTGAATATTAAATCGGGAGTCAATACGCTACCTCCTGCTTGATTGCAGTAATAATTTATACAAACTTTTGGATCGAGCTTCATTTTGCTGCTCTCAAAGACAAACTAATGCAAGCAAATAAAACTAGGTTATATTTATAACTGTTTAAAAGACAAAATTAATATTGTTTTTCCTCCAAAAAAAACAATTTCTTTTCCACCCACAGATCTCAGTTCGATTTCTATAATATCAATATAATTTTTCTTTAACGGAAAATACAAAGGTGTCGGGTAAACTCTATTTATCTGTTCTTCTTTCTCAGTCATAACCGGTATAACTCTTAATAATGGTGCAGTTATATCTCCGACATGATGAGAAGCAATAATATTCGAATAAATAAAAATTTCCGAAATTCCTGCAGACATTTCGATAGGATAGCGACTTATATATTCACCAGGTGGAAATTTTACAGTTGTGAACCCAAGAAAATCCTTTAATTCATTTCCAAATTTTACAGAAATATTCAATGGAACTTTTAAAATAACCTTATTATTTGGTAGTAATGCTAATTTTACATGTTTAAAAATTCCCAGAAATTTTTCAGGAGACGAATATAACCCTATAGGAATAAATATTTTTTCATCTCTATAAGTTTTCTTAATTACTTGTTTTTTTCTATTTTTTTCCAAAAAAGTAAAAAATTGTCCAGAGTAATCCTGTGTTGATAATCGAAAATTATAAATTGAACTACCCCTTAATACAATATCTTTGTTGGGTAAATTTAGCATATAAAGTAATTTTGACGAATGATCTACAGTAACATGCAACTCATGCGCATCTTTTATATTTATATTTACAGTTTGATTATTTTCGTCAAAAATAAATTCAGCCAATTTAGAACCCGTTATTTTAATTATATTTTCATTTATTATATTAATCAATTTCTTCTTATCATCTGTAATGGCAGTTAATGGAATCATATACGATTTATCTGGCAGTAGCTCATCTTTTTCTTTTACAGTTTCTTCAAATGTAACAACGTAATCATTATTGTGATTAGATATATTAAACCAATTTCTTGGAATAATAACTTCTGTAAGTCCAACTCCCCAATTTCCATGTAAATTAATAGGAGGACTCATTTTCACCATAAAACGAGACTGTGTATTCTCAGGAAACAAGTCCATACTTGCATTACTTATTAACGTTACGAAAAAGTCTGATTGCATCATTTTGTTACCTTTTGTAATTCTTCGGTATAGAACCTTCCTTCTAAAATCTCGTTATGTGTATCTTTTAATACGTAAGTCGGAGGATGCGATAGAAATCGATCGTGAATAACAAATATTTCCTTTGTCCACCCAGGCAGATATCCGCGACTAAATGTTTTACGTATTTTCGAAATTCGAACTAAATCACCAATATTAAATTTAAATTTACTTTTCCTTTTTATATCATATAGCCTGCCAAAAATTGTACCGTAATGCAATGGACCAACTTCAGATGGAGCCATCCCGATACTTCTATGAAAACTATTATTATATCCTTTTACAATATCGTTTAATTTATCAATATATTGATAAGAATTACGATAAGTAAATAATCTATATATTTTATTTCGTAAAGTTTTATTTAATCTCTCAACCACAGAAGCTTTAGTATCTGAATGAGTCGAATAGTGATTAATTTTATATTTTTTAAACAAATTTTTTACTAATCTATTATAAAATTCGGTTCCTTTATCAGTTTGTACATTTTTTGGAATATTTCGTTTAAAAATAATCTGAAATGCCTCCGAAACAGATTTAGGTTTTTTATCCTTTATTGGCACAACGTAACAATATTTACTAAATACATCAATTACTGTTAATAAATATTTTATCCCTTTATTATATCGGGAAAATTGCTTTAACACAATTAAATCAGCCTGCCATAAATCATTAGGATGAAAAGCTTTAGTTTTTCTTCGAGAATATTTAACTCTTACAGGTTTATGTAGAGAATAAACAGATTGAGAAGATAACCATTTTCTGACAGTAGATCTCGATAAATTAGAAGCTTTAACTAGTTTACTCACTCCTCCGAACGATGCCGAAGATTTCGGGTTATAGTATATTGATTTCAATAGTTTCTCCATTCGGGACTCTTCTTCCTCTTTTTCGATGACTTTTTCCACTGGTAAAATACTCTTGGAGAAATTGTAGAAAAAATTTCTTCGGGACTTTCGACTGGCGTCGGTTGATATCTTGGTTTTTCGCCGATTTCGGGTAGAGTTGCCAAACCTTTATTTCCTATCCATTCTCTGGGAACATTTATTTTTCTTACAGCTTCCCAAAAAACGTTAAAGCCCACTGGAGATAACGGCGTTTTTCGATTTCTCATTAAGTGCGAAATTAAATCCACCATATTACTGCCCCCCACGGGGCTGCCACTAACTGTTAATTCACCCTTTGTATTCCATCCGTAATGATTTTGTCTCAATTTATCAATTAAGTGAGGAATATATTTTTGATATAGTTGCGGTACAGATATAGTTATTTGTTTAATAAATGCATCCTCACCATTATCGTCAGCAGAGGGTTTTTCATCGAGCAGTTCTTGATTTTCATCGGACACAACAGATACTCTGACTGGCTCTTTCGGGGCATGGACGGTTCTCTGATATCTCGAAATCAACTGACTTAGTAATTTGACTTTACTATCGTCAGATAAATCAGTACTCTCGAGTAATTCTTCGATATTATTTCCAATTCTTATTTCAGGTTTAATTTTATACGCAGCCAACAATTCGGGAGGAACCAGTGCCATTTGCTTTGCCATTAAATTCTTTTTCCTATTACTTTACCAATTAATCCTCCTGCCATAGACAAAAGTGGTGCCAATAGAAGAGGAAGGAATCCACCAGATTGATTAACCAAAATTTTTTTCTTGGTATTTAAAGGGACTTGTTTTTCACTTAATTTCCTAATTATTTTTTTATATTTTCGTAATTTATGAACATTAGCGGGTATATTTCCCCTCCGCAAATTATCACATATTTCGCACAAAACTTTAACTTGATCGGGAGTGGCCTCTTTCAATATCGCTTTTCGTTGAGAGGGAGTAGTTTTGGCTAAAAATGCTAGCATATGATAATTTTTCTTTACGTTTTTCATTTTATCGGTAAGTATATCCAAACAATACCTTGTTCATCCGGAAAACACGAATCCCGCACCGAAAGTTTCTTGTCCGTTTTGGGATGAAAATCCAATAACAAATAACCAAAATCCTTCTCTGTTGCTTTTTTATATGCATCCATTAAAAAATTACATTTTCCTGCAAAAGCTTGTCTGCCCAAACAACTTACTTGACTTTCATCCCGATTATTTTTAAATAAAATCAAATAATGCGTATTTAATGTTATATCTCTCATAATTCTATTTTTTGGAAACAAATTTTGCATTATCAAGATCACACTTACATTATAATGGTGCGACTCTGTTGTAAACAGAAACGCAGTTTTTGAACCAAGTTCGTGCATCAAATCATCAATTATTACCAAATCCCATCCTTGTACAGATTCAGGTAGGCCATACATAAATGTAATTTCTTTTTCATCTCGAAAAAACGGCAAATATACAGAATAACACCATAAAATTTTCTTAAATGGTTTATCATAAATTTTACAACGAATAATTTTTCTTACTAATGTAGTCTTTCCGCATTGTGACGGTCCAGCAATTATGCAGTTACTTGGATGTTTAAAATACATATCAATCGATTTTATGAACTTTAGTAAATTTATAATGTTTCGATCCACAATTTATCTCTCTAAATATTAATATATTCCTTTTATTCTTTTCAACATAAACTTCCCTCATAACATCTGAACATTCCTCAAACGAATGATATAAGTTGTTACTAACTTCGTTAATTCTACCGTCATCATCAACAATTACAAAACCAAATTTTCCATTACCTTTCCATATTTCTCCGTTAACTTTAAAATAACGCAAAACAATAGGAAAATTATCAGGAATATCGAAAGAAAAATTATTTACCGCAGCAATGCAACTATCAAGTGACTTGTACAAACGGGGAGAAACAGAATAATTTCTGTTACTGTCGTAGGTAATAATAAAACCGTATGCTTCCATGACCGATCCTAGCATTAAAATAAATTCTACAATATCTTAAAATTTAATTTATATCAAAATTCAACCAATCATAAGATAAGTATTAATAAATTATTTGTAAAATTATTTACTTGACAATTTTTGTGATTCGTATGTGTCATTTGACTACTACTGTCGTCATATTTCAACAAAGAATCGTCAGAGGACTGAGTCAATACAGAATCCAATCGTAGCAGTGTAGAGGCTTTGAGCGTAGAATTTCAGCATAGAGGCTTCGAGTCCGACTAGAGGCGGGAGCTACGAACGACCCCTCTGTCCTCGCTCCCCTCCTTTTTATTTTGTCCCCTTGTTAATTTTCTCGCCAATGAGCGAATTTTGTCTTCAGTTCCGTTTTGACTCAGTTTCGAATTTCAAGGGGAGGGGAAATACAGTCATTCCCCTAAGACAGGTCGACTTTTGGTTTGGAATTTGGTTATTGATGTCAAAATAAAGACTAATTTAAATTTATATTTTGCCGGTAGATTCGGATTCTCACGTATACATCTATCAAACTGACTCATTATTTCATACAAAATATGGTTTTTATTTTTATCCAAACAACCTTAAAGCATAATACATAAAATAAACCACACAAATATCAAAATTGAGTGATATAGAAGACTGTTTTTTACTTTTTACACTAGAAAATCAAGCAGCCCATCGTAGGGAACTTAATCAACTGGACGTTATATAATTCCTCCATTAATATTTTTGTCCTTTTGTTGGAGATGGTTCTAGTTCTTTTGAAGAAGAACTAGAATCCCCATCTTTAGATGATGATGGTGATGGCGGGAGTGCGGTCTTTCCCTGATATTATAGTGACATGCCAAGTCCACCTCTTCCAGCTGAGATGCAACGGCTCTGACGACTGGTCTTTGATACCTAGCTGTTAGTCACCCACCTCTGTTGCAGGTTATTATTAGAAGATATTGGTTACCTTGATTGGGCCGCGGATATGGTTCCATTATGTCTATTTCTACCAGTAGTATCAGTATGAGATACTCTGCGATAATTTGTTAAAAGTTTAACAAGTTATTACTTTTATTTTAGCGTCCCTTAGTATTTCGAGGGAAAGACATTGAGCAGGGGCAAAAATAATAATAAAAAAACAGGCATTATGTCATAAAAAATATTGAATTTATGATGCTGGAAATAGAAGAAAAAGAAGAATATTTGAAAGAATAAAAAATTTTATTTATACAAAATGTTATCATTTATTTTTCATTTTTACACTATAACCCTTGATATAAACAGCCAGTCCACAGCATCTTGAAGAATATATTCAGGAAATTTGTTACATGCTTTTTCAATATGTTTGTACATTTTCGTATTATGTCTACTTATTTTGTACAAATGTAATAGACTAGGACACACAGAATTCAAATTTGAGAAAAAAATGGAAAAATTGCCTCAGATAAAAGAACTTTTTTGTAAAATTATCAATATCACTAATTGACTTGTATGTTTCACACTTACTTTTGGTACAAATGAAACTTACTTTTTGACTCACTTTCATACAATTTAAAAAAATATTAATTAAAATTCTTGAAACAAATTAAATAACCAAAAGTATAATTATAACTAAAAGAATTGCAGAATGATCATGAAAAAACACTTTTTTTCAAAGGATAACTATCCTGAAAAAAAGCATACCTAAAGTTTCCATAAACTACTCAATTACATCCATGATTAAGATCTGGATTAATTGAGAGCTCATATTTTTATCAAACTCAAACAGCTCTATAGAAAATCATATCATAAATATAAGAAACTTGCCAACCCAATTATGCTTACTAGAATTAGTTTGCATTTTTTAATATAACATTTTAAACAAATCTGATGGGAACAAATCAGTCTGTATCTTTAAAAAAGTGAAACATTTTTATAAAATGCACATGATTTACATCTATTTAGATTTAGATTACCATTGAGTAGCTCCTTGCTGGAACACCAAACCAAACAATAAATATGTTATTTCGTCTGCTCGATATTCAGTAAGCTTGTAAATCAGAATAACTGAATTATAGGCTTTATTAAACTTCTAATTTGACATGATTTCATTATTATTATTGGATACTTAGACCATATTAATTAATTTAAACTATACAGAAATATTTAGCAATATATCAAAGGAACTGATGAAAGTTCCTATGAAAAAGAACAGATTTTGTGATAACCTTCATATAATATTACAGGAATTGTCAAATAAAGATAGACATGAAATATTGAAAACACTGAATTATTTGTTTGAAAAAAGAAATACACGAACAACACAATAAATAAATCATGTTTATAAACCATTACTTTTATATATACAAAATTTTTGCAAATATTTTTACATTATAAAAATTTAACAAATGCCTCGATATATGCAGCTATCTTGCCATGCTACGGCACCTTGAGTACATAAATAGTGGGCAAGTTTGTCACGTAACACTTTCGCGTCACAGCTATGTGTGTTAGATTCTTGCCTACCACATTTATGTAAATGTTTTTCCTCATCACGCCATTGTCCCAGGTTGACTGAATGAGCCAAATCTTGTGTCGACAAAACCCGTTGGACAGTATGTTGTGCTGCTTTCGGTTAATAAAAAATTATGTAACACAAGGGAAGCAGCAACAATCTTTGGCAATGTTACATTTTCATCAAAATTCAATGATCGTAAAAATATTCTAAAGCGTGATGCCAAAATTCCAAATGCGTTTTCAACAACACGCCGAGCTCGACTTAAACGATAATTAAAAATACGCTCTGCGTGATGAAAATGAGATTTACGAGGGTAAGGTCTCATTATATTTCTCCGTAAGGGGAATGCTTTATCAGCCACAAAGTAATAAGGAAAAGATACATCAGAATTTGGCAAATTAGCATCTTTGGGAAGATTAATCATCTGATTTATTATTTTTTTGTCAAATGTACACTTCTGAGAAACTGCTCCATCACTCTCAGTTCCATAATGTCCAAAATTTATATGAATGAATTTGTAGTGGGCATCTGCAACAGCCATTAATATTTTACTAAATTTTCCTTTATAATTGTAATTTAGAGATCTAGTATTTGCAGGACACTGCAAAATAATATGTTTACCATCAATACTGTCACAGCAATTGGGCAGTTGCCAATGTTTGAAGAATTCCTCAGCAATGTTATGCCATTCCTCTTCTGTCTGAGGAACTTTTATGTATGTTCCTTTCAATCTTTTCCAAATAGCAAAACAGGTCTCTCTCACTATTTTAGTTACTGTAGTTCTTTCAACTCGAAAAGTATAACTCAAACTTCGAAAAGTTTCTCCAGTAGCAAGAAACCTAGATTTTTAAGTAAAGTTTAAATATGATGAAAGGTATACAAAATTCATCATATTATCATTACCATTTTGTCACATTCAATTAACTTGTATTTAGAAATAAATAACCATTTATATTCCTGTACATGATAAAATTTAAATGAGAATCACACAAATTAATAACAAACTAGCAATAATTATTTTGTTATAGTATTGGCCAACTGTTTTTATTGTTATAGAAATTATATAAGCAGATTATAAATGTTTGGTTCTGTAGTACTAGGAGCCCGGGACGCCCCCTAGTGGGCGTTCATTACAAATTTTATGATAGTTAAAAATCATTATTTAGTGTTATTAAACATTCTATAAATACTTTAAAATAGTTTAATTTCTTTATTTATTTTTGCTGGTAACATTCGCTAGGGCGCCCCTAGTGGGTGTTAATTTAAATAATTTATATTGTTAATTTAAATGTTTGAAATATAATACACGATAGGAGCGCCTCTAGTGCCTGTTTTTGGCATACTGTTACGCGGATGGACGGTCGGACAGGCATGCGTTCAATGGGTTATATATATATATATTAGCTTAACTATTTCACTTATCGTTTTATCGTAGCGGTTCAAATCTATCCGGTTTTTCGTTATTCGCCCCCTAGTGAACATTACAGGCATTCCGTGACAGTAATAAATTTATATTACAAATATACTGAATTATTTATGTTGTCATATTGACCAAATAATAATGTATTGGCCAAATGAATAATAATAATTAAAATTGTTAATTTAATTTGAATGTTTGAAATATGACACACGATAGGGGCGCCTCTAGTGTCGGTTATCAAACGGTTACGGGACGGACGGACGGACGGACACCTGTTGAATGGGTTATATATATAGATAGCTAATAAGTTAATGTTATTGTTTTATCCATTTCCTTTTTTATTATAAATTATAATTCGTATTTTGTTTTTTTTAATACAAAATATTAGAATATATAAAACTAATAGGCTGTAAATGCAATGATAATGCATTTTCTCCATAAAAATGTTTTTAAATATTCTTCTAAAACTAAAAATCCAGCTTTAAAATATGAAGGTGACAACATCGAGATGATTATAATAGGATTGATTACTACTTGTAGTCTGAAATAATTCATTTTACCATAATGTTGAACAAAGCAGATCGTGAGCTGATATAGCATCACGCCATCGGGTATTTTGTTTGGTTATATCAGGTTCAATTAATTGCAATAACTTCGCGAATGTCTCGATGGGCATTCGGAGAAACCTACATTTAAATAAAATATTCATTTATTCGCTATATAGTATTACTATCCGAATTAAATATCCATGTCAAATAGATGTACTGTACTTACTGCATGAAGTATTCGGGATCGTTTAATCTCAACTCGGGTTCCAAAGTATTCGAAATTCCTAATTTGGAACGATATCAAAATATTTTTCGTACCCAAAATCTTTGCTTCTGTGGCTTTTTTATCTGAGATAAGATTGTCAGTAAACTTAAAAAGTTTAACTGGTATAACAACACAGTTTTTGTCGGCGCCATTTTCGTCTACTTTCGGTAGCTGTTTATATTTACAGCGGACAGAGGGCGCACGTTTCAATTGTAGAGTATTTGCTGCATGTGAGTACACGCGATACGGAAAGAGGACAGAACGGCAACTGTTTACATTGATGGTTTTTGTCCTCTGTTGCCGCATGTGGGTACCGGGCTTTATAGCTCTAACGGTTGTCGCTTGTTGCCATGGAAACGGTAGTTATTGGTCAGTGGAGTAAATCTTTAAGTTTTTAAATTGCTGTAATTTAAATTTTCTTTGAACGTACTGGTCTGGAAATTTTGCACAAGATAGCTGTTATGGTCCACTACTCGACGATGTTTCACTTTTTTTCGGATGGCGTTTTTGAGGTCCAATGCAGGCCACCAACTGTCGTACACAAAATGTTGTATAACCAAAATTTGTCTCGGCCAAATCTAACGAAATTTTGTAGGAGTACTCACTGCCTTATAGTGCTTCTTTTGCCACCTTCAGTTCCGGAAAACTGGTTCGAAGATTCCGAAGTTTCGGATGCTAAAAGTTCCAAAAATTGTTAGTCCTTGGTGCCAAAATCGATGTCAACAGTGTCACACTAACTAGTAGTATCTATCTATACAAAAAAACTGGGTTAAAAATACTTTTTCAGTCGAAAAGTCGAAGAGCACGATTTTCACACAGCCATTACAACAATTTATGTTCGAGGAACGATCTTAACCTCTCGTTTTTCCTCTGCCGGAGATAGCATTTTCAGCTCTCATTTCCTTATCCCTCGAGGTATTGGAAGCTTGTGCGGCCGATGCTTATCGGAAAATGATCAGAGGCGTGAAAACCTACGTTCAGTCAAGGGGCCGACTAGGCTAGCCATGGGAGTCATCCTTTCCAACCACGAGGTTCCCATACGAGTCAGGAAACGGATTAAAAGTTAGCAGGTTTGGGTGCAGATGGTTGGAACTAGTCAGGCTATGGGGGCTATAGGAGCGTTGTGGCTGGACATCAATTTTGTTGCTTTACAGATGGAGGATTTTCCACAATTATTAGAACCTAGATTCTCACTCGAATCCCCCGACATAACAGAGGATGAAATGGAATCATCATCAGAAGAGAGTAAGGATCTTTTTCAAAAATTTATAAATTCTGAATATTTTTTTTAATGATTTAATAATAATTTTTTATTTTCAGAATCTATGGAACTTTTTTGTAAAAAAACATGGTAAGTAAAAATATTTCTATGCTTCTCATATATAGGGGGTTAAATTTAATATTAGCTTTTGTTTCTTTTCAGATTCAATAAAAACGCATTTTTATTAGTTTTAAAAATAGACTTATATTTGAGTAAACTAACGCTACATTGATTACATTTAATTGTTATGTTTGTCGGTATTTTACCAAAACGAAAATTTTTGCGTACAAAAGTTATTACATAAGCATCATTAAAATATTTAGTATTAGGTCGTCGTTCTTTTAAATCTTGATTTCTCGATATTTTGTAGTGAAAAATAAACAAAAGTATCTGCACGTAAGACCATATGGGCCCTGGAGTGTTCTTCGATTCTAGCGTAAGTCCTTGGAATTCTGTCTAATGAACTTTATGATTTTCGGAAGTAAGCTGTACGGGTCAAAATAATGACAGGTAGACTTCTGAAAGTAAATAGCTATCCAATGCTGTCCTGGATTTTCACTGCTGTCTGTATTAACTATAAAGCCCCTTTTCTTGCCGATGTTTTGAGTTAATAAATCGGATGGATAGATGCCTCCAAATATCTTGCTAATTTCAGGATCTCCTAATGCCAGTTTCCATAGCGTAATCGTATCCATTATTTAGTAGTCGATGTAAATATTCCGAGATCGGTTGATTTCTATTGTATTGTGATATTCTAAGAAGCACATGACGTTAACTGTTTCTGGCAAAGGTCTTTTAAATTTTAAATCAAACCTAACATTTCCATGTGTTAAAACAGAGGTATGATTTTCTGAGGATGCGCGGTTGGATTAGATCGAACACGTAGAACATCTATCCTTGAGCATAATCGGAATACGATAGGAGGAATTCCCTACGGAAAATTCGCTAATATAGGGTAAAGATGCCGAATATGAGATACCATTTTTATTTTTGACTATAAAAAAATAACTATTACACTTGGAGCGTCACAAATTTCAATTTTGAATAGGGAATTTAATATATTTAGCAATATAATTGCTATTTAGTCCTAAGTATAATACATTTTTAGTTATGTTAGATAAAATGAAAAAAGTCCGAAATTGCGTCTTAGGTAAATGGTCTCCTATTATGAGATATTAGGGGTTGCTAATATGAGATAGTATCTCTTATTAGGTTCCTTCAGGTTTATAGTATAAATAACAAATGGAAAAACAAAACATACCCAATTAAAATCACACTTTTAATTTGCACTTATTAATTAAATGTACACTAACATCAATCTTCAAAATAAAGGAGATATCAATTATTGTTAATTATTAATCAAAGAACAAAAATATAATTACAGCGATTTTTATAATGGCACTTTTGAAACAATATCAAAAATCAATAAATATAGATAGCGTAGAGATCTCTTCAAAAGGATTCCAAATTTTACATATCTAAACATAAAGAACACAAAAAACGATTTTCCGTTACTTCTCCACATTCCTCATGAGTCCACTTGAAACAACCTTGACACTTAGCCCATTTTTCTCCTCTCGTGTCTTCCGAGAACCTCCCACTGCAGTATGGACATTCAGCGTCATATGATTCATCATCACTACTGCTATCTGCGAGCTCCGGTACGTTATCATCTTCAGAACTGGAACCGTCCGGCTCTTTAATTTTCTTTTTCTTCGCAACTTTCTTATTATTCTTCTTTGTCTGTTGTTCTTTGCTTGCATTCTTAGAGCTTTTCCTCTGATCCTTTTTATTTTCCTTTTCTTTCTTTTTATTTAAACATTCTATAAGTGTGTTTTTATATGGAGAAGTAGTAATTATGGCAGCTGATCCAGCCCTGGTTTTCTTGGCAGAATCATTTCTAGACAGCCTGGGTATTGGCTTAAGTGCAAAAGGTGAGACATGAGACGATGTGCAAGGCATTGGATTTTCATATAAGCCAGCACTAGATGCCAATGCGTGATTCTCATCAAGAGGATTTCCAATTGAAGGGGTTACACAGTGTTCGGCTCTCTGATCCTCCTGATTCTCATTTGACACTCCATGATCAGGTGAAACGTGGTGAGTCTGGAAAGGTCTATCTGTCTGGTCATTCAGTACATCTCGACGTAGATCTTCATCATTAAAAACTGAAAAATCTTCATCTGTAAAAATATAGCGATTGCAAGGCAACAATCCAGTTTTCCGAAAACCATTGACGGAGTTACTCATAGTTGCAGCTTTTTCATAAGCAATGCCAAATAATCTAACTACGTATTTGTTGGTCACTGTGCGTCCTGGGTTATTTCGCAGCCATGTTTCAATTTCTTGGGCGTAATAAGTTTTCAGTGGTTTCATAAACGCCACATCCATGGGCTGCATTTTGTGCGTGCAATGTGGCGGTAAGCAAACAATAGCTACATTATTTTCTCGAGCTAAATTTATTACATCAATGTTGCGTGTATGTGTGTAGTGGCCATCTAAAATCAAAATAACTGGATCATCTTCACTTGGTTTTACAAAATTTATAAAATGTTGAAACCACTTTGTGAATTGGTGTGTTTGGATCCAACCAGAGGGATGACAATCGCCTATTGAACCTGCAGGTGCATCGTCCATTAGTTCTTGGCCCATATTTTTCCTTGGAAAAATTATCAATGGTGGCACATAGCTACCACAAGCGTTCATGCACGTCACTACGGTCATTAGTTTGCCTCTTTCCAATGATGTCAACGCAGCAACCTGTTGCTTGCCTTTCACGCTGATGACTTTGGACCGTTTATGTTGTACTACTGTTATTCCGGTCTCATCAACGTTGTACACTCTATGTGGAGAGGATTTTATCTTTTCAATTTCTGGCTCATATAAGTCAAAGAAATTATTGACGGCAACAGGATTGAACCCTTTCACTCTTGCAGCAGAAACTGCTTCAGGTGTTCTAACTGATAAAGCAGGATGTCTTCTCATATAACCACGTAGCCATTTTTTTCCAGCAGACGCTTTAGACAAGCTGAAGGGGTGTTTAAGATTATTTTTGATAGCCAATTGATACGCCATGTACTTAATATCCTTCAGACGTAAGCCATAAAATCGTTGATCCATTTCTTTGCAATATTTTTCCAGCTCTACTTCTAAATGGTCAGGCAAGACTGGATGTCTTCCCATACGAACCTTTACAAGTACTTCAGCATGAGCATCATTCTTGACGTAGCGCTCTAGGGTACCCTTAGGAACACCAAATTGTTTTGATGCCTTTAAGTAACCCATTTGGTTGCTCCGCACTGCATTCACGGCTCGTATCATGGCATGGTGATCCCAGGTTTTCCTTTTAATTGGAGCCATCTAAAATATATAAAAAATAACTTAAACTAATACGTATACTTTCGCCTCACATATGAAATGAGATATCTCATATTAGGATACACATGTATCATAATATGAGATATCTCATTTTAGGAACCCCCATGTGTCTCATATTGAGAACACATCCAAATTTTACAAAATGGCTTCCTACTTTTTTTGCTGACAAAGAAAACAACAGTACCACACTAATATCGTGGAATTGACCGTATAATTGATACAATGAATGTAAATTAAAAGAATTTAGCGTAATAATAACGTTGTTAAATACCTCGTAAACATTTAATGTCAAAAAATTTGTTTCGTACTTCTATGAAAATTCGCACTACCACGTTCTAACAGTGTCTCTGGCCGGCACGCACTGACATACGTTTTGAGGTGTTGCCAGGACGCTTCGGGTGACACTAGCGCCAAATGGTTGCCGTTAATAGTTTGGCCAAAACCTCGGTATCTCAAATTTGGCGCCTATCTCATAATAGGCATCTTTACCCTATTTTTTCGAATAATGTTGCATAACTTCCAGCGTAAGTTTTATCGTCGAAATCGCGGGTATAAGGATTAAAAGGAATTAAAATAGAATCCTTTATAACAGAAATATAGTTTAAATCGAAATTTTCAAAATTGAAAGGATTTAAATCGATCTGTTTATTAAATGCATTCGTATCAATGCGATTATAATTCTTTTTGGGATTTGACCAATTATTGCATTCGATATATTTGAACTTAAAATCTCTTTACTCAACGTAAATACTTCAATATTAACTCGTCGGTAAGGCATTTTAATTACAGAATTTTCTAATGTTTTTTCCATTCCAATTAAGATGCTAGGACTTACTTCTATTCTATTTACTTTTAACGTAATATTCTTGAATCGAATCTGATAATTATTGGCAGTTGCCATTAGAGCGAAAGCGTCTTTCAAACGTTCCAATTTTATCCAAACATCTACGCCGTTTATCAATAATTTAGGTTGATTAATAAAATAGAAATGAAGTCGTCCGTATAAATCTAATACTTGACCTTTGCTGTTTTTCTTAAACCTAGCGATCAATCCTTCATTCTTGGCATCTTTAATTGGATCGGTTTCGTTTAAAAATCCAGCGGTATCTATGTAGAAGAGAGAGCTGGTTAAACAAGTTTTTTGCGCTTCTTCAGATGAAAATAATAGAGTTTTTATTATCGCTTTGTATGGGTAGTTAACATGCAAAATATTATTTTATCGTTAAATAAAGTTGTGCATTGAGAGAACATTGAATGCAATAAATTATTCACTGGAATTACTAAGTCGATATTGAGAGTAGAAGTTCCATTCCATTTAAAAATAGTTACTTGCGCATTAATCGAAATACTGCTCAAATCTAATAAACTTTCTCCTGGACTGGGGATTAGAAATTCTTTAGGAGATTTTTGATTACTTATCGTGGCAATGGGATGTAGAATAGCTTCCGTAATAGTTTTTTGGCTAAGAAAATTTTAATGTCAGGAAAGTCAAAATTTAAATCCAAAGTAATTGCAAGTATTAAATTCTAGTATTAAGAATTTTTCGATTATAGATTTAATTGTGCTGGATATTCGAACACTTGTCAAATGCTATCTTTATCTACAGCGAACAAAGCAATTCGTGTTTTAATAATTAGTGTCCAACTCTGCCGTTGGAAAATCGAATTGCATTACTTTCTGCGCAAAAACTAGTCGATGTGTTTGCTTTCAAAGCTCGATGAGATGAGTTTCGCGTTCTTACTCGTCTATTTTCCTTTGACGAATCGTGGTGTCACGATTTTTGATGTCTCTCGTGGTTTCTCTTATGACAGGAGATCTGAGGTTATTCTTACTCGTTTGAGAATTGGACACACTCGACTGACTCATCAATACCTTTTGAAGGGTGATGACTAGCCAGTATGTCAGTATTGCAACTGTACTGTAAGTGTTAAGCACATACTGAGCAATTGCATTGCTTCTGAGAGGATTCGTAGACAGCATTTTGGAAATGCAAATTTTAAAGAGATTTTGGGCCAGAGGCCAAATGTTGATAAATTATTGAACTTTATAAAAGTCATAAATATTTATAAACAGATTTAATTGTTTATTTATTTATTTATTTTTATATACACCTTTTTGCTATATACATTTTAATTGTTATATATTTTTGTTATTGGTTGTTTGTTTTTTGTTCTTTTCTGTTTTTTATTTTATTCTATTTATTATTGTTATTTATTTATACCATATGAGTAGTAGTGGTTTGGGCCATACTGATCACAAAATTAATTTTCTAATTACAAATTTAAATTAAATTAATTTTATTTTAACTTCAAAACAAAGTTTCTGTATTAATTATTAAATGTTTTTACAAATTTGAATTAAATTAATTTTATTTCAACAATAATGCAAAGTTTCTGTATTAATTATTAAATGTTTTAATATCTGAGAAAATTAAAACATGACAATTGTATGAAATAATATAACACCAAAATTATTTTTGAAATTTTTTTATTTTATTTAAGCTTTTTTAGTTTTTTCATTTAATTTATCTAAAACATGACATTTCTGCAAGTAAGTGGAGTAATAAATTTTGGTGATTGTTGACAATATATTCCCAGTCTATTTTTTGATATTTTAAGATGTAACACCAAGAAAGTTCATTTTGGAAGTCATCTATAAATTGCTGGTCAAGTATTTGGTAACGAGAAACATAATTCCAGTTTAGATAATCTTTTAATATGCGTAAAGTCATAGTTTTTAATCGTTGATATAAAAAAAATTTTAAAATACCAAACTTATGTATGTATCGCCTAATAAAATCTGAAAGAATTTGAAATTCAGCAACTTTATTTCAATCAAGATATTGTGAAAAGCTGGTTAAGAATGATTTGTCTAACATTTGATATTCGCAAATTAAATTCCATTTTGCATATTTAATATGTTTTTCAATAAATGAAGTAGAGAATATATAGTTTTTCCATAGGATTTCCCAATTTAACTTATCAGCGAATTCAGAAATGAATGTGAGAGATAAATCGTTTCGTTGACTGATGATATCCCAGTCAATATAACATCTTAAATGACTAATATTATTTACTTCTAATGGTGAAAATGAAGAATACCCCTAATCAATTAGCAGTTGAGTATTGTCTATAAAGAAACAAAATTGTTTTTTGTTAGGAAATATTTATTTAATTAATTACATAATACGATACAGTATTCATATTAACAACATTTTATTATATGGATATCACAATAGAGTGCATTATTATTCAAATTGAATACATATGTAAATGGATAACATTATTTAAATTGAGTACATATATTAACAGATACAAAATTATTTATTACATTTCATACAGTCACATCTTGTAAAATATTTGTCATATATTGGTAATGTTATTTTATCATTTATTACAAAAAATTTACATTCATGTGTTTTATCCTTAGACAGTTTTAATGATGCTGCTTTAAACACAGATAAGTTTTATTACAAACACTACGTATTACATAAGTATGTTTTCGTTTGCTTACTATTAAAAATCTGTATTGCGAAAATGATGATGATATCAAAAAATCTGTAAGAATTAAGAGTAGAAGCTGTAATGACCGAATGATACCACATCTATTCCATTATCTAGAATGAATTTTTTATCATAAAATGGAGAAAGCGAAATTTTGTTCTGCAGGTACGTTGTTACTACATGATTTTTGCTTTTAATTCCATATTGCTGATGTCTTAATAGCTCTGTGTTGAATAAACCTTCTTTATATTTATCGTGATTAAATGTTTTTATAACAGATTTTTTAATATTTTCAGCGGTTTTTTTATTTTGTTTATCAAAAATATAAGAATACATCTTTGGTTTTAAAGAACAAAATTCAATTATTAGTTTCGAAAGTGTTTCATCTTTAAAATATCCTAATTTATTTTTTTTTATTTCATTATATAATTTGTGAGTTTTAGGATAGTTGCTAAAATCAAAAATATCAGGGAATGATTTAAAATCCTCATAAATATCATTTCTATAAATTTGAAGTGTTAATGAATCTGTGTCGGTATATAATAAATGTACGTTTTCACCATATCTGTTTTTAAATACTTTATAAAATCCCCTCGATGTGGGTTCCTGTCCGTGGTGAGGGGACCTCCCAGAGATGGTTTAGTAACTCTTCTTTACCATCCCTGGGATCTGAACGCCCACCCACGTGTTTGCCGTGCGTGGTGGCCCGTATGCCGGAAAGGGGGATCCTGGTAGTTGAGGGGCAACATAACGTCCCCAACACACTGCTTTGGCCCCTGCTTCGGATAAACGGGAGGCTCAAATCAGGCTCCGTTTGAGTCAATCGGCTGGTCGTTGAGTCATTCTGGACCTCGGCTTGGAGTCAACCGATCGATGCAGGACCGGGCAGGACACGTCAGGCAAGATGTGCTCTTCTTGACTGCATTGTGAGGGTATAGCTCCTGGGAAACCCTGGTGTGACGGTCTATGGGAGTCTCCCATGTGACGGCATCCCCTTGTTGGACCCCATGGTGGGTGGGGTCACCGGGAGCTGAATATTACTTTTTCAATATGGATTCACTACAATCTAAAACATTAGGTACCAAAGCATCACCACCAAGTGATTTTACTTTGGTTAACCAACCAGCCTACCTTATTGTTCATGCTACGGGAGAAACATCTCTGTCTAAACGTTCCCCCTTTTTGATTCAAAAATTATTTGAATCAACCATTGGGCATCTTAAAAAAATCCAAAAATTGAGGTCAGGAGATTTACTCGTTGAGGCAGCCTCTCCTCAACAATCAGCAAAGCTTTTAAAGACTAAATCTCTAGGAGACATAAATGTCACAATCACACCACACACAAGTTTGAACTCGTCACGTGGTGTGATATCTGAGGTCGATCTGATGTCTGAAGATGAAGCAGACATCCAGATCGGTCTTGCAGATCAAGGTGTCACTGCCGTTCGACGCATCTCCATTCGTCGTGATGGCAAGCTGATACCGACTAAACATTTGATTCTCACTTTCGGAAAGCCAACATTGCCATCATTCGTTACTGCGGGATATCTTCGATGCCCAGTTCGACCATACGTTCCAAATCCGCTGCGTTGTTTCAAATGCCAGCGATTTGGACATTCCCAGACCTCCTGCCGAGGCAAAAGCTTATGTGCACAGTGTGGAACTGAAGGCCACAACAGTACTGAATGTAAAAGTACTCCACACTGTGTGAACTGCCAGGATGCCCATCCAGCCTATTCTCGGAAATGCCCTGCATGGCAAAGAGAAAAAGAAATTCAACGCCTAAAAACAGTTAACAACATACCTTACCCAGAGGCTCGGCGCATGGTCACTCAAAGTGCATCATTACAACAAAAGACATTTGCTTCTGTTTTGAAGTCCACAAAGACATGTGCGGTTCAGACAGAAATTTCCGTTTCACCAAATGAATCTTTTACTCGCCATGCTAGATGCTTGTTAACTCAATCTACAGATACAGAAGTAAAAGAGAATATAAAGAAAAAAACACCCCTACCTAAAGCAGGGATAGTAACCAGAAATGTGGGTTCTAAAAAAGCTAATAAGAACCCACTGAACAAACAAAAATTAAAATCAGCCCTCTCTAAATCTAAAAGATCAGAGACTCAGTCTATGAGTGAGTTCTCTGACTTCTCAGATGAGGAGACTAATAAGGTGGTTACACCACCAAACTCGCCTCCAAAAGGCAAATCGGCTGTAAAACTAAAGAGGGATACTTTTACAAAGAATGCTGCCTCAACCACATAATGGATTATAAAATAATCCAATGGAACTGTCGTGGTTTCCGCAACAACTTTTCTGACGTTAAACATTTGACATCATCTACCACATCTCTCTGCGTGGCACTCCAGGAAACACATCTAAAACCTGGAGAAAAAATTACTTTAAAAGGATTTAATCTTTACCGTAAGGATGATGATAGCCACACTCGCGCCAGTGGAGGTGTGGCTGTACTGGTTTCAAATTGCATCCCTTCCTTACCGGTACAAATAAGAACAGAGCTGCAAGCTGTGGCAGTCAGAATTTCAATTGGAGTAACTGTCACAGTTTGTTCCATATACTTGCCACCAGATGTCAGAGTCAATGAGGATGAATTGGATGACTTGGTTGAACAACTGCCAACTCCGTTTATTCTACTTGGTGATTTCAATGGCCACAATCCAATGTGGGGCAGTCACGACATCAATTGTCGAGGCAGAGCCATTGAAAGATTCATAGGTAATCACCAACTGTATTTATTTAATACTGGAGAAGTGACATACTTCCACGCCCCAACAAGAACATTTACTGCCATTGATTTGACATTAGCTAGTCCAAATCTGTTTTCAGCGTTTACATGGGAGGTTGGATCTAATCCACTTTCCAGTGACCACTTTCCAATATTTTTAAAATATAGAGGCAGAGGAAGCTGTGAAACAGCCCGTCCACCACGCTGGAAATTTGAAACGGCAGATTGGCCTGCATTTTCTTCTTTGGCTAACATCACTGAGGAAATGGTCAATACTGCCGATATCAATGATGCAGTAGAAGTTGTCACTTCCAGTATTATTCAGGCAGCCGAAAAAACAATGGGGAAAACGTCAACCAGATATCCAAAACATCCGAAACCATGGTGGGATCAGAATTGTGAGGCAGCATTTAAAAAACAAAAGAAAGCATGGGGGATTTTCAGAAGATACCCCACTGCTGAGAATTTGATAGCTTTTAAAAAAGCAAAGGCAAATGCCAGAAAAATAAGGAGGCAAAGCCAAAGGGATTCCTGGAGGAAGTATGTTTCTAGCATAACATCTTCCACCAGCTCAAAAGCAGTCTGGGATAAAATCCATAAAATTAATGGGAAATATGCTTCTCACTCTCTGTCCATGCTGGAAAATAATGGCACAATAATCAGTGACATAAAAGGTATTGCTGATTTGTTGGGTGAAACATTTTCGTCTTCATCCAGCAATATTATGTATACAACAAATTTCCAGGCTTATAAAGTCCAAAGTGAAAAACAATATCTAAACTTCCACTCTCCATCTAATGAGGAATATAATGTGCCATTCAGCAGAATAGAACTATGTACAGCAATCTCTCGCTCGGGGAATACTGCTGTAGGGCCGGATAAAATCCATTACAGCATGATTAAAAATCTGTCAGACAATTCCCTTAGTAACCTTCTGAATCTGTTTAACAGAATATGGACAGAACATACTTTTCCTGACTCTTGGAGGCTATCTATCATAATTCCCATTCCCAAGCCAGGTAAAGACTGCAAGAATCCCTCTAATTATAGACCAATTTCTCTGACTAGTTGTCTCTGCAAACTTTTCGAGAGAATGGTAAACAGACGCCTGATGTTCCTCCTAGAGGAAAAGAACTACTTTTCACCACATCAGAGTGGATTTCGTAGGAACAGAAGTACCACAGACAATTTAGTAAACCTTGAAACATCTATACGCGAAGCGTTTGTTAGACGACAGCACTTAGTGTCTGTGTTTTTCGATATAGAGAAGGCCTATGATCGCTGTTGGCGATACGGGATACTCCGTGATCTGCACAAATTCGGATTGCGGGGTAATTTGCCAATTTTTATAAAAAACTTCCTACAGAATCGAAGATTCCAAGTCAGGATGGGCAACACTTTGTCTAGGCCTTTCACACAAGAAGAGGGTGTCCCTCAAGGTTCTATTTTGAGTGTAACTCTGTTCCTAATAAAAATTAACAGTATAACTAACTGTCTTCCTCCCAGTGTGAAACACTCTCTGTATGTGGATGACTTTCAGATTTCCTGTCAGTCTAGTAACATGGGTTTTATTGAGAGACAACTGCAAACCTCCTTAAATCGAATAGACAATTGGTCCAAGACCAATGGTTTCAGTTTTAACGTAGAGAAGACCTCGTGCATCCACTTTTGCCGAAGGCGTGGTTTGCACCTGGACCCTGAAATTCACCTAAATGGGGTTAAAATCCCAATGGTCAACGAAGCAAAATTTTTGGGTGTCGTGTTTGACCATAAATTGACGTTCTTACCACACTTGCGCAATTTGAAGAGTAGATGTTTAAAAGCTTTAAACCTGTTAAAGGTATTGTGCTGCTCATCCTGGGGAGCAGACAAATGTTCTATGCTCAGGATTTATAGGGCCCTTGTTCGCTCTAAGCTGGACTATGGGTGCGTTGTGTATGGCTCTACACGTGAATCTACTCTTCGGATGCTGGATCCAATCCACCATCAAGCATTGCGTTTGTGCACTGGTGCATTTCGAACTTCTCCTGTACAAAGTTTGTATGTGGATGCTCATGAGCCTCCACTATCTCTTAGGAGAGAACAGTTGTCTCTTTTTTATTACATTAAACAGAGATCTCAAAATAAACTTTTAGCTGATTGTTCAGATAGTCAGCTGAGGAGATTATTTGCAGCTCGCCCAAGTAGTGTCCCTACATTTGACATAAGAATGGAGAATGTAAGCAGCACGATTGACCTGGACACAAGCAACATTTCGCAGGTCGAGGTCGATAATATATCACCTTGGTCAATTCCTGTGATAAACGTTGATTTAAGCTTAAAGCAGTTTCTAAAAGAAACCACCCCAGACTACGTTTATAGACAGCACTTCGCAGAAATTCAACATCGTGACAGGAATTTAATTCCTATATACACAGATGGATCTAAATCGGATGACTATGTTGGCTTAGCCTTTGTTTGCCAGGATGAAATCGTGGCAGAGCAAATAGCACCGAAGTCTTCCATTTTTACTGCGGAGTTGCAGGCTATTTATTTAGCCCTAAAGTATATAAATAGGAAAGGTCATCGTTGCTGCGTGATTTACACTGACTCAGTTAGTGCACTTCAGGCTTTGATCTCGTATGAACCTAGTTTTCACTCCATAGTGATTAAAATTCGTAAGCTGATTTGCCATCTTTTTGCGAGGAATTTCTCTATAAAATTTTGTTGGGTCCCAGGCCATGTAGGTATAAGAGGGAATGAAGAAGCTGACGCAGCTGCAAAGTCAGCAAGTCCTTCTCAGCATACAATGCATATTGAAGGAGGTGACTTGAAGCTAGTTGTTAAAAAACGACTAGAGGAGAGATGGCAAAATGTGTGGAACGCACAAGTCCACAATAAACTACACGAGATCAAACCTGTGATAGAAAATTGGACACAGAAGAAACCTTATGACAGGAGATCTGAGGTCATTCTTACTCGTTTGAGAATTGGACATACTCGACTGACTCATCAATACCTTTTGAAGGGTGATGACCAGCCTGTATGTCAGTATTGCAACTGTAATGTAAGTGTTAAGCACATACTGAGCAATTGCATCGCCTCTGAACGGATTCGTAGACAGCATTTTGGAAATGCAAGTTTTAAAGAGATTTTGGGCCAGAGGCCAAATGTTGATAAATTATTGAACTTTCTAAAAGTTACAAATATTTATAAAGAAATTTAATTATTTATTTATTTATATCCATATACATGTTGTTGTTATACACAGTTTAACTGTTGTATATTTTTGTTATTGGTTTTTTGTTTTGTTCATTTTTATTGTTATTTATGTACATATATATACCGTATGTTGTGGCGCAGCTTGGCCTATGTGGCCCTTGTGCCGAATAAACTTAACGCAACCAACAACTTTTAATAAATGTTTCATACATATGTAATTTGCTTAATTCTAATACACAAAAACCTATATAAATAGGTTTGTCTAAGCATAAATTAGGTTTCTTCATTTTAAAAATTGTGAGATTATCATTTATAATTTGAAATTGTTCTACACATGGTTTAGATAGATAGCGACGATATTGATTTAATGTTGTAGCTGCTTTTAAGTTAATACGCTTTCTTACATTTTGACATGTTTTGCCAAAAAAACTATTATTCATTAATTTAAAAAATGATTTGTCAAAATCATTAGTTGATTCTTGTCTTTTTTTATTATTAAAATATATATATTTTTTAAGCCATGCACTTTGACAAAATGCCAATACTCTATGAATTTTAGTTACTATCAGGCCTCTTCTAGATAAAATTTTAAATTTCTATAATGAACCACATAGTTTGTTTTATCAAAAAGAGTAAGAATTAATTTTTTACTATTAGTATATTTTAAATTTAATTTATCTAGTACTGTTTTTTGATAATTAGATAATAAATCATACGGAATGGCAGTGTGTTCAACAGCTAGCGGCAAATTATCGTGTCGGTCATGAATATATTCGGGATATTTTAAATCAACTTCTAAGATATATCCTATGCTATTTTCTCATCAGATATATTAGCTATGTCTAAAGCATCTATTTCATCTTTGTGCAGCCATCTAAAATTATTTACAGGTAAGTATGCACTCATTACAAACCCATAAAGATTATTTGCATCTATCGACAGAATATAATTATGAGGTTGATTTTTATCATATGTTTCGGGTATTAATGGATTATTTGCTTGCGCAAATCTTTTCCTGCTAAACTTACTTCTCCCCTCATTCCATTTTCAATAAATAAATACATATCAAGATCATTAAATAATTCTAATTCAATTTTTGTCATTTTTAAACCACAATTCCATGTTAAATCAGGTGTTGTTATAAAATATACAGGATCTAAATTATAATATGTTAAACTTAATTTTCTAAAATTTTGGAATATATCTGCTAATAATATGGTATCGACATATTGATATAATTTTAAATAGTCCTTGAAAGTTTCACAGCGAAATTTTTTCCAAACTAATTGTGCATGATTATAATCATCATCTGTAATATTTTCTCCTGATAATTCGTTATAAAAACATTTTTTTGGTGGTAGTTGTATTTCATCTAATATTTGTTCATTTTTAAAATAGGAATATGGAAAAATTCCTTTTCTTTTTAATAATTCTCTATATTTGTTATTGCGAAAAAAATGATTAAAAATTGGAAAATTATAATTCGCATTTTTTAAATTGTCTGTTAAAACAGAGAGGGAAGAATTTAAAAACTGATAACTGTCAATAAATTTAAAATAATCTAATGAAAATGTTGTAAATTTTTCTGAATTTATTGGAATAATTCTAATTTTTGAAAATAATTTAGAAGGTATATTTTAAAAAATTAAATGCGAATCATAACCTGAAAAATTGTGCAATATAATTGGGATAAACGTTTTTAGTCTATAATTTAAATTGCATTTATTATGAGCCCACCCTCTAAAAAATCCTGTTTGGTGATCGTGGTCCATTACACGGATATCATCATCATCAAATTTTTCTTTGCAAATATGACATAAATGTCTTGAATTATTAGTAACAGTATTTAAGTTAATTTCAACATAATGATTTATTTTATCTAACAAATTATTCAACTGGTTTTGAATATCAATTAAAAAATTATTAACAGCATTATTACCACAATAAAAATTAGCATATATTATTTTATCCTCGTTTTCAATAATTATAATCGAATAACATATAGGTTTATGAATTTCAACGATTTTAGTAAAACTTTCTTTAGGATCTATTTCATTAGAAGAAACCTTTTCCAAAATTGATTCAAAATCTGCATATATGCAAATTGGATGAAATAATGACTTTTCATGAGAATGAAATTTAGTGGTTGCTTCTTTTCCTTTCGGGGTGGATACTTTTTGATATTTATGATTAGAACAAAATTTGAGATGGTCATTTAAAGTACATTCTCTTTTAAAGCCGTTTAAACATCTTTTGCAAAATTTTCTCAGTGAAGATTTGTCTGACATTAGTCTATTAAAATTTCTAATTAAAAAATAATGAGATTTATATAATAACAAATTAATTTCTTTTTCAAATTGAAATTTGCTTATATAAATCGGATAAATTAGTTTGTTTTCGTATCCATATACATTAATATTTAAAGAATTATTTTTTTTCAAATATCGGAATATTTTTAACATTTACAGGAAATTTTAAACTAATTATATTTAAATATTTTAAATATTTCCTATACAAATATACAGAATTTTTGTTGGTATTAACTGTCGGATA
>NW_027122186.1:0-7627 GCF_030686945.1 Centruroides vittatus | reverse complement strand
GTTCCATATACTTGCCACCAGATGTCAGAGTCAATGACGATGAATTGGATGCCTTGGTTGAACAGCTGCCAACTTCCATTCCTTTTACTGGGTGATTTTAATGGCCACAATCCAATGTGGGGCAGTTCCAACATCAATAGTCATGGCAGGGCCATTGAGAGATTTAGAGGCAATTAGAACTATATTTATTTAATACCGGAGAAGTGACATACTTCCATACTCCAACAATGACATTCCCTGCTATTGATTTATCATTTGGAAGCCCAAACTTGTTTTCAACATTTACATGGGGGGTTGGATCTAACCTCACTCTCTAGTGCCCACTTTTCAATATTTCTAGAAATACCGAGGCAGAGAAAGCTGTGAAACAGCTCGTTCACCATGCTGGAAACTTGAAATGGCAGATTGGCCTGAATTGTCCTCTTTGGCTAAAATCACTGAGGAAATGGTCAATACTGCTGATATTAATGATGCAGTTGAAGCCGTCACATCGAGTATTATTCAGGCAGCTGAAAAAACAATAGGGAAAACATCAACGAGATATCCGAAGCATCCGAAACCATGGTGGGATCAGAATTGCGAGGCAGCATTTAAAAACCAAAAGAAAGCATGGGGGATTTTCAGAAGATACCCACTGCCGTCAATTTGGTTGCTTTCAAAAAAGCAAAGGTAAATGCGAGAAGAATAAGGAGGCAAAGCCAGAGGGATTCTTGGAGGAAGTATGTTTCTAGCATAACATCTTCCACCAGCTCAAAAGCAGTCTGGGATAAAATCCATAAAATTAATGGGAAATATGCTTCCCACACACTGTCCATGCTGGAAAATTATGGCACAATAATCAGTGATGTAAAAGGTATCGCTGATTTGTTGGGTGAGACGTTTTCGGCTTCATTTAGCATTATTATGTATACAAGAAATTTTCAGGCTTATAAAGTCCAAACTGAAAAACAATATTTAAACTTCCACTCCTCATTTAATGAGGAATATAATGTGCCATTCACCAGAATCGAATTACATACAGCGATTTCTTGCTTGGGGAATACTGCTGTAGGCTCTGAATAAAATCCACTACAGCATGATAAAAAATCTGTCAGACAATTCCCTTAGTAATCTCCTGAATCTGTTCAATAAAATATGGGCAGAACATACTTTTTCTGACTCTTGGAGGCTATCAGTTATTATTCCCATTTGCAAACCAGGCAGACTGCAAGAATCCCTCTTATTATACACCAATTTCTCTGACTAGTTGTCTCTGCAAACTTTTCGAGAGAATGGTAAACGGACGTTTGATGTTCCTCTTAGAGGAAAAGGATTACTTTTCACCACATCAGATTGGATTTCGCAGGAACAGAAGTACCACAGACAATTTAGTAAATATTGAAACATCCATACGCAAAGCGTTTGATAGACGACAGCACTTAGTGTCTGTGTTTTTCGATATAGAGAAGACCTATGATTGCTGCTGGCGATATGGAATACTCCGTGATTTGCATGAATTTGGACTGCGGGATAATTTGCCAATTTTTATAAAAAACTTCCTACAGAATCGAAGATTCCAAGTTAGGATGGGCAACACTTTGTCTAGGCCTTTCACACAAGAAGAGGGTGTTTCTCAAGGTTCTATTCTGAGTGTGACTCTGTTCCTAATCAAAATTAATAGCATAGCTAAGTGTCTTCCTCTCAGTGTGAAACACTCCTTGTATGTGGATGACTTTCAGATCTCCTGTCAGTCTACTAACATGAGTTTTATTGAAAGACAACTGCAAACCTTCCTAAATCGCATAGACAATTGGTCCAAGATCAATTGTTTCAGTTTTAATGTAGAGTAGACTTCGTGCATTTATTTTTGCCGTAAGCGTGGTTTGACCTGGATCCTGAAATTCACCTAAATGGGGTCAAAATCCCAATGATGAACGAGGCTAAGTTTCTTGGTGTTGTGTTTGACTATAAATTGACGTTCTTGCCACACTTGCGCAATTTGAAGAGTAGATGTTTAAAGGCTCTGAACCTTTTAAAGATATTATGCTGCTTATTTTGGGGAGCAGACAAATGTTTGATGCTCAGGATTTATAGGGCCCTTGTCTGCTCTAAGCTGGATTATGGATGCGTTGTGTATGGCTCTGTGCGAGAATCTATTTTTCGGATGCTGGAGCCAATCCACCATCAAGCATTGCGTTTGTGTACTGGTGCATTTCGAACTTCTCCTGTTCAAAGTTTGTATGTGGATGCTCACGAGCCTCCACTATCTCTTAGGAGAGAACAGTTGTCTCTTTTTTATTATATTAAACAGAGATCTCAAAATAAACTGTTAGCTGATTGTTCAGATACTCAGCTGAAAAGACTATTTGCAGCTCGTTCAAGTAGTGTCCCTACATTCGACATGAGAATGGAAAATCTAAGCAGCACGATTGACCTGGTCACAAGCAACATTTCACAGGTTAAGGTTAATAGTATTCTGCCTTGGTTAATCCTAGTGATAAATGTTGATTTAAGCTTAAAGCAGTTCCCAAAAGAAACCACCCCAGACTATGATGTTAGACAGCACTTTGCAGAAATTCAACATTGTGAGAGGAATTTAATTCCTATATACACTGATGGATCTAAATCAGATGACTATGTTGGCTTAGCCTTTGTTTGCCAGGATGAAATCGTGGCAAAACAAATAGCATCGAATTCTTCCATTTTTACTGCAGAGTTGCAGGCTATTTATTTAGCCCTAAAGTATATAAATAGGAAAGGTGATCGTTGCTGTGCTATTTACACTGACTCAGTTAGTGCACTTCAGGCTTTGATCTCGTATGAACCTAGTTCTTACTCCATAGTGATTAATATTCGTAAGCTGATTTGCCATCTTTTTGTGAGGAATTTCTCTCTAAAATATTGTTGGGTCCCAGGCCATGTAGGTATAAGAGGAAATGAAGAAGCTGACGCAGCTGCAAAGTCAGCAAGCCCTTCTCAGCATACAACGTTCATTGAAGGAGGTGACTTGAAGCTAGTTGTTAAAAAATGACTAGAGGAGAGATGGCAAAATGTGTGGAACGTAAAGTCCACAATAAACTACATGAGATCAAACCTATGATAGAAAATTGGACACAGAAGAAACTCTATGACAGGAGATCTGAGGTCATTCTTACTAGTTTGAGAATTGGACATACTCAACTGACTCATCAATACGTTCTGAAGGGTGATGACCAGCCTGCCTGTCAGTATTTCAATTGTATTGTAAGTGTTAAGCACATACTGATCAATTGCATTGCGTCTGAGAGGATATGTAGACAGCATTTTGTAAATGCAAGTTTTAACGAGATTTTGGGCCATAGGCCAAATGTTGATAAATTATTGAACTTTATAAAAGTCACAAATATTTATAAACAGATTTAATTGTTTATTTATCTATGTTTACATCTTGTTGCCCTATGCATTTTAATTGTTATATATTCTTGTTACCGGTTCTTTGTTTTTTTTTTCCTCTGTTGTTTTACTTTGTTTTATCTTTTATTGTTATTTATCTATGTGTTGTGGCGCAGCTTGGCCTGTGTGGCTTTTGTTCCAAAAAACCTTCACTAACTAATCAATCATTTGGTTGTATTTTTCTTTTCAACCAAAACAACATATGACAGTGTGATAAATCTGTGTTTTTGCCACTCAATACTGAGCATATGGCATTTGATTTTTTTGAATATCTTGTTTCTTGTGAATAACTTGATAATTTTTTTCATTTTTAAATAGAATACCTTGGAAATTGTCATGACGAACAAATGATTGCTGGCCAGGTTATTGCTGTTGTTTAATCTGTGGCCATTCTGGGTTGCAAGCAAATGTTATAAGAATACAAGTTGAGAAGGAAGACAGATATAGGACTAGATTTGAATAAAAGACAGAATACGTGAAAGATATCTAAAGTTTAACACTTTTGGCTATTTATAGATTATTTTCAGGAAATTCAAACATTAAAAAATGTCACTTTTAAAAATCTTTTGCTTATTTTGATGTTGAAGTATTAAGTTTCAATGAATAAAGCAGTCATTTGATGCATAAGAAATTTTGAATCCAAGTTCATAAAACATCTAAGTTAGAATATTTAATTCCTCCTGTACCGAGAAATTTATCTGATGATAAGAAAATGGAATACACGAAGATTAATATGTATTCCATTTTTGTATTGTGTTGGAAATTGAAGAAATGCAACATGAAAAAAAAAACAAGTAATTACACTTTTTAATTATTTCTTAGATAGGAATGAGTTTGAACAAAGACAAATTTATCAAACTGGAATTAAAAAGTATTTGAGTATTCCAGAGAAAAAAAAATTTACATTTATACAAATAAAAATGTAATGTTCGTTTGTTCCTAATCTCAAATCTCCAAAAGTTCTTCACTGTTGCTTTGAAATTCTGACACAACATTGCATTCGAATATGTGCATATTTTTATATAATACAGATGTCGAAATTCCCCCCCCGTGTGGGGAGAGGGACAAAATTAAAGCTTACTGTGACGAACTCGGCTTCTATTATACTATTTTAGATGTGGTTTTTTTTGCGTTTTAATAGGGTACGTCAAGAGAATGCACACTAAGAAGGGATTTTTTGAAATTCCCCCATCCACAGGAGTGTTATACATTTATAATAGATACATTTTGAGCCACAGCAAGCTGGTGTACGCTAGTTTTAAATAAATTTGTTGGAAAGTTCAAACATATATTTATAATTACTAAGATAAAATAACAATAAAAAATTTTAATTATACATGCTAATTTCATTTTAAACTATCAACAAACTAACATGGGTAAAAATGACATTTTCACCTATGTTAGTATTTCTTCTACATCAAAGTTCAATGAAATTTGTTCCAAGGCCAAAATCTGTAAACTTTGCTCAGCTCTTTTCTTAAATGAAAATAATTTATATCTTCAAATCAGCAGATTTTTAATGCATGACTAATTTCTCTTACAATGATAAAGTGCATAAGCCTGTATAGAATTTTATAAGCACAAAACAACTTTAGAAGTTGTCTTCTAAATCATCATCTACATTTTGAATTACATTTTTTATTGACTAGTGGTAGTTTTGGATGTATGTCATAGCATCCTGAGTTTTTTTGTGCATATAACGCGAATATCCCATGAAAGTTGAAGGCAAGATGACATGTTGTTCAATGTTTGCAAGGTTCGCATTAGCATGCTGATTTAAAGCATCTCATAGATGTATATAGTTGTCAGCTCTCAGTTGTTGTTGATTTTGACATATGTAATTTACTCTTTCTGATATCATTTTAGCCATCATATCGACAGAGTATTGACTGAACAAATCTCTGTAATAATGTAAGGGATTAAAACAGTCAGCAGTCAGCTCTGATCATCATCCTATATGCATAAAACTGCATACATGAAACAGTTCTATTCCTCACTGAATTTTGTTTAGGGATTATCAAATAATAGCCATTTTCACCTTTTACAAATGTTAAAGGGTTTTGCCAAGGATCGTACGCATGGTGTAATTCAGATACTCTGTTTAGTTGTCCATCTTTACGATGAATCACTATATCTCTAGGTTTTTTGTCTTCGTCGACTAATAAGACTGCAACTTCGTTTACTGTAGGTGAATTGTATCTTCCTTGATGTTGATGTTGGGGGGTGCGGTCAGTGTGAATTATTATGTTTAAGTTGTCCAATGAAAAGTTATGCTGTAAGTTGTATTTGAAACTGCGAATGTTTATATTATGGCTGCTTAATGCGGACTGCAACTCATTGATTAAATCTATTTTTAGGTTGAAAGCAATATTAGATTGCAATGATAATTGATCGGCATCAGATATGAAATAAATCTGAAGAAACTGTGGACTTTGACCTGAAGGTGGGAGGAGACTATTAATCAAATGGTACACCTGTCCTTCTACCTGAAATGTAGGCATAAAGTTTTTATTTGCGAATTTCTTTAGCACCGAATGACGTCATCTGAAACAGTATATTATACCTGCATATGTTATTTAAAAAATGCGCAGATAATGGATGACTGCTTGACAAAAGATTTTTTATTTGTTGTGGTGATTCCTGTATATTAGGGAGAACCACTTTGCTAAAACATGGAGTGATAAAGCAAACGGTATGTGTTGTGCTGGAGGCAAAGCACTTAGGGCAAGTTTTGTTTATTTGTCCAATTTTTACTGTTGTGAGATCCCGGGGAAGTAAGAGGAAGTTGTATCTCTCTTTCTGGCGACTCACTTGTCAAGGATGGCGATTTTGTTTTGTTACGCGAGTGGAGGAGGAGGAAGGATGGGGTCAACGATAAGGTGAAAAACCGACAGTCAAAAAAGACATCATGTTATAACAAAACAAGATTTATTAAAAATCGAGACGAACAAAACTACACTTCTACCCTCATATAAAAAAGGGGGGCCGGAGAGAGAGAGTTTACAAATATTCGTTCATACCTCTATAAATTCCGTAATAGATGGAGTCTGGTGAATGTTCTGGAGGTAAATATTCACTCAGAAGTGATAATAATTTTCGGGATGACGGAGAGTCAGTTAATTGGACGGTGGCACGTAGAACCTTAGAAATTTGTAGACTGGACAATGGCACTTAGAAATTTAGAAACTTTTGGGTTTGGTTGACGGCACAGTGCACTTCATAATGGAGAGACGATTGGAGAGCTCTTAGGGGGGAGAAGGAAGCGTCTTTTATATATTCTTGACAAGAAAATCGGTCACGTGATCGACAGTGGATTACAATTAGGGACATAGGTGTTCTAGGGATTCAAAACAAAATGACGAATTCAGACGCCAACTGTAAATTATCGTGCAAGTTGATCTACCTGCTGCGAGGGAACAATGGCTTATTGACAGTTAGGGGACGATTGTTGCCAGTCAAGGGTCAACATTTTCTCGGTTATGGAATTTTGTTGATTAAGCTGTTTGAATAACAGAAGTGAAATAATTTAGAAATTTAGGTTCTTAACTTTCAGATTTCACACTGTGTTTTGCTGAGAATAATCTATAATTTGGATCATAATTGAAAGCTGATCTATTCCCGTGAGCAACAATTCGATTACGCGCTCTAGTCGTAGATATCTGTTGACTTTTTGCAGCTAGGTGCTGGGAGTGTTCAGTACAAGATTCCCTAGCACAAGCATCTGAGACATGCTGTTTAAGGCTAGCAAACCGCTCAGAGCAATCACAGCTAGATTCCCTAGCTCATGCCTGCAATGTTTTTATATTTTGGCAAGCGAGTCACTGCGAGCGTTCAGTACTGGACTCCCTAGCACACACTTGTGATATGTACAGGCTAAGAATAATGAAGTTGTCTGGTTGTCAATCGATTCTGCCCATCAATGTGGGTTCCTGTCCATGGTGAGGGGACTTCCCAGAGATGGTTTAGTAACCCTTCTTTACCATTCCTGGGATCTGAACGCCCACCCACATGTTTGCCGTGCGTGGTGTCCCGTATGCCGGAAAGGGGGATCCTGGTAGTTGAGGGGCAACATAACGTCTCCAACACACTGCTTTGGCCCCTGCTTCGGATAAACGGGAGGCTCAAATCAGGCTTCGTTTGAGTCGATCGGCTGGTCGTTGAGTCATTTCCTCGGCCTGGAGTCAGCCGATCGATGCAGACCAGGCGGACACGTCAG
>NW_027122184.1:0-77738 GCF_030686945.1 Centruroides vittatus | reverse complement strand
CTGTATTGTCAGCTTCCAAATAGCCAGATTATACTCATTTGCGCATGCGCTTTACATAGCACCAACCTTACCCTGTTTAGCTGGTGGAAGCTACACACGTATAACGCTTCCAATTCTATCCAGGATCGGTCCTAGGCTGTTAGTTGCCCTCGCTCGATTATGTGAATCATGAGTAGATTTATACCTTAACCCAACCGATAAGAATTTACTGGTATGATGTTTTTATGATAGTTCTGTATAGTGGACAGGAGTTTAAAAAATTCATTAAAATATTTGATATTTTTATTCCGCTCTCCCATCTTATATTACTTTCGGATTTCAATGTTAAACCAGTGATATTACGATTTCGTATGTCCTATCTGTCAGGAAATGTAGAAAAAAACGTGTACAAACTTTGTACAATGTTAAAAAATTAACTATTACTTTGGCAGCATCATTTACAACTAAATTTAATGAAAGATGCATAAAGTACAAAAAAACTTCTAGAATTTATTTCCCTTACGATTTATGTATCTGTTGTCATAAAAATTTGACTTTCCACTTTTTTTCAAGACTACAAATATTCAGGTACAAAGTAACCGGTTTCGACTTATTTCTACTTAAGAAGTAGTGAAATAATTAAGAGATTAGAGAATTGGAGACATAAATAAAACCCTTCTGAAAGAGCCAGAATTTTACTTAAACGAAAGCTTAACCGAACCAATTTCTAGTCAAGTACAGTGCAGTCTGATTTCTTCTTAATATTAGATAATAAAGACAGAAATTTTTCTGGTTCAATGAGAGTGACCGAAAAGTTGTAAATTTTGGAAATTTCTGTGGACCCTGGTCCTAAAACGAATTAGTTAGAAAACAAATGACGGACAATATATGAAGTTTAAAATATTTAGATTTTTATAGCTATGGCGAGAAACGTTTAAAATGTACAACAACCATGTCGCGTCCTTTGAGGTATACGAGTGATGCGACAAAAGAGGCATTTGACATTGATCGGTATCAGCACCTTCGGGATTTGGCAGCCCGCGTGCATGCACCTACCAGGACCGTCTCTGATTCCATCCATTAATCACTCGTAGGGAGCTATTTGACTAAGTGGATTGTTTTAAAATTTAAAAAGTAAAGATTTTGTGTTATTTTTATACACGTTTCTTTACAAAGCTATATTTAATTATAATTTTCTTTAAAAATACCTGGTATATTAATACCATTGAAAAATATTTTGTACCAGGTACGAAGATGTACTAGAGTACCTAGATATCAGAGTAGCGACACACGAGTCATCGCCGCCATAATCTGTCGACTGTTATCATGTGGTCTATGGGTTTACATTAAGAAATGACCACATGATGACAGTCGACAGAACATGGCGGCGATGACTCGTGTGTCGTTACTCTGATATCTAGATACTCTAGTATGTACTGTAAAACACAAAAACTTACTCGGTAAAATAAAATATTATTTTATTTATAATTTTAGCTCTTATATCGTGGCTAGCGATTCAGAATGTAATTGTGTTATTAAAAATACATTTAGAGAAGTCTACGATTTTTACTGGCTTATCGAGCAAACAATACGAATGGAACCAAGATCATCACTGACGCGCAATTAACTGATTGCCCCTGGAAAATCGGCTTCTCGCAGAAACACAGTTTTCCTATCATCAAATGCCACAACACGCCACTGATTAGTATGGAAATGTTCGTATTTTCCGTGATAATAATATTCGGTTATTATTTCTTCCTAAAAATGTCTTATGAAAATAAAGGTGTGAAAAATATTGTATTATTATTGATATTATTATTATTTCGGTTTTTTTGAAGCATTTCCATGCTTTTTTCGCGAACTAGGCAACATCATTTGCAACAGCTCGTTTCTTAATTGTCAAAAGTTTTCAACCTGCATTAACGAGTTAAACACCTAAATGCAGAGACGTCTCGAAATTCCTCTATAGTCTCTAGGCTAATGTACAAACCTGAAACGCTGACGATGGAATGCCACCTATTGTCATCGCCACTAACGGAGAAAATATTAACTAGCGTCTATACCAGTGTTTCCCAACCTTTTTTGTGCTATGCCCCACTTAAGCCTTTCAAAAACTCTTATGCCCCCCTAACATATACCGTATTTTACGGACTATAAGACGCACTTTTTTTCTTCGAAAAATTGCCTCCAAAATTCAGGTGCGTCGTATAGTCCGTAGCGTATAGGTTTTTTTTTTCAAATTGTTTAAAAATTAAGGTGCGTCTTACAGTCCATAGCGTCTTATAGTACGTAAAATACGGTACACAATTTTTAATATTCGAAAATTGAAATGTTCACTAAAGAAACTTGAATGATTGGTTTTAGGAAGAAATCACTAGGAAATTATTGAGAAAACACAGTAAGTAAATTTTCAAAACATATAATGGAGAACTGAAATTCAAGTACAAAATAATTTTAATGAAAGATTTTCTATAATATTTTAATTATTAGTAATTATTTATTATTTAAATTTAATGAGACACTCGCTCTCGATGCTTGCTGCAAAGAGATTTTATGTCAGGTTCCAATTTAGTTAACTTTAGTCTCGAGTCTCTCCGTTTAGTTATATCCAGCCGATTTCTATTTTTAGCAGCAAATCATTTATGGCACTAAATCCGCATTCAGATAAATATGAAGATGGAAAAGGTAACAATAGTTCTTTTGCACAATTGGTTGCATTTGGATATTTGTTTTCGGTTTCCTCACAAAGCCATGCCATCGCACCTTTTATATTAAATAATGTTTTAATTGACTCATCATTTTGCATTTCTGCGAGTTCTTCTTGGTACTGCAAATTTGAAATATCAGACAAATCCACTAACATTGGCTGCATCATCCAAGTTGGAAAATCAATTTTTATTCAAATCGGAAAATCTTTCTTTTAAATCAGCCCATAAAATTTTCAGATGATCGAAAATAACAAGTATAGCGGTATCAGAAACTTCACACTTTTGGAGCCAATGAAACTTATCAAAACTTTTGTTGTAAATATTTGTCTGACATAATCCAATAAAGGTAATGAAACCAAATATCTTCACTTTTGCATCGACAAGAATTTTAGTAAGTTATAAGTATGGCCTCACTCTCTCTCAAAGTTGATTCATCCATTTGCGCCGAGAATTGTCTTGATTTCAGCTTTTCGACAAGTTGTTTTTCAATATCCTCACTCATTTTGTCTATTCTTCTGCTAACTGTATTGTTACTTAGTGGCATAGCTTTAACATCTTTGTCATCTTTGTCCAGAACCGTTTTAACAAATGCTGATATTGATGGTTTGATTAAATTCTCTCCTATAGTACGACTTTTCCCAGATTTAGCGATGAGTAATGAAATTTGATAACTAGCCTCCAGAGTACGATTGATAGTTTCTTTATGAGCAGCAAATAGAGACTTTAATGTTACTCTTTTTTCAAAATCTTTTTTCAAAATTTAAAAGTAATTCAAATCTGAATTAATATGAGCATTGTGTTTTGCCTTCAAATGCGCCTCAAGACGACCTCGTTTCATTGATTCGTTGGTCAAGCATCGTTGGCATAAAAGACAAAAAGGTGACCGTTTATGTGGGCAGCATGTCATAAAACCAAATTTTAAATATTTCTTCGAATACTGATGAACTTTTTTTCTCGCTTGCACCACTCATTTCCTTATGGGCTAGAAAAAAATATATAAAATCAATTAGAAACTAAAAAAGGATAATATGATGTTGGATTCACGCGAAATGGTGTAGAGCTGTAGACCGACAAAAGAAACACGTTTCAAAGACTATGTGACAGTATGGTCAACAAAGTAATTTATTTTGCATAAATATACAGGTTTTATTTTAGATTCCAACTCCACGATATTATAAAGTAAGTAACAATAATACGGCGCAAACAACATATACTGTTTGCGACAATATAAAAACTATAACTAAAACTTATGTACTAACTTAAAACTAGCGATAGAAAAATTAGTAGGAAAAAGCTAAGATAGGAAATAGAACATAGAAAAGATTGGAATATATGGGTTTTCTTTTCTTGCTGAACTCTACAATCTCTGGGTAGGATACCACGTTGAACATTTTTGGAAGGTCTCTCGTCGTGTTCGTTGAAGTTTCTCTCGCACTTTCCTGTCATTGCCAAATGTGACCCGGAACACCACAACTCGTGTCTGTCCACCTTGACGTCTGGGCAAAGAATGTTCTTTCTCCTCTTTCACTGGCCTCGGGGCCTCGTTTATCTCTTTGTTCTCGGTGGTTCCCAGAATTGTTAATCCCACCCCAAGGGAAAAGGGTTATAAAGAAAAGTTCTAGAAGGAAAGGGAAACAAAGAAGAAAGAAAACTAACTTAAATCAATATTTACAATAAATATGGCATACAGCAGCTATACGGTTAACTTAAACTCTAAACAAGTGCATTTTTGAATTGCCCCCCTTAAAGATCAAATTGCCCCCTTGTGGGGCGAGGGGCCCCACGTTGGGAAACACTGGTCTATACATTTTGTCTTATAGAGATTCGGCGGACAGCCTTACTAGCGAAGCAATCAAGCGGCCTTGATCCAACAAACCGCCCACACACCTCAAGTGACAACTTCCTCGATCTTACTCATCGTGCTTGCCATTTTTATATGAAGTGTCCCTCTCGAGTTGTTTCTCGATTTCGTCAGAGATGACGATCTTCTTGGACCAATGAAGTGACAGGTGGCACAATCGTGACACAGCGATTTACTCATCTCGATAAGGAATTCAACTCGTGAGAATCGAGTTTTGAACTGATTTTCAGTGGCGTGCCGTCATTGGAAGCGATGGAAGCGCCGATTCCACCTTCTAATGACCTTCCCTTGTATTTTATAAAATATAAATTTTCATATTTTAACGTACTTTGAATTAATTAAAATTAATATTTTATTATAACTGCATTATGTATCTTTTACAAATTTCTATACTACATGTGAAAAAAACGATAACATTGCTATTGTATATTCGAATAATTCGGTGGCGGAAGGAATGTCGAAACCGGGTCAGTCTCCAATCAGCCAGATTATATAGGCATTAGCACATGCGGTTTACAGTGCACCAACCTCACCCGGTTTAGCTGGTAGAAGCGACACACTCGTAAAGAGTACAGCTTTATATCCCGGAGCGGTTGTGGGCTGTTAGCCACCTGCCTGTCAACTTCCAAGCAGCCAGATTATAGGCATTGGCGCATGCGCTTTACAGAACACCAACGTCACCCGGTTTAGCTGGTGGATGCTTCACACATAAAGCTTCTAATTTTATATCCCGGACCGGTTGTGGGCTGTTTAGCCGCCTGCCTGCTAGATATTCGGCCGCCCTCGCCCGATTATGTGAATCACGAGTAGACTAGATCAACGGCGGGCAACCCCGGCCCGCGGGCCAGCTACGGCTGGCGAAAAGTTTCTATCCGGCCCGCGAGATCTTTAATAGATTATTAAATTGGAAAAATAACTAATTAATAGTTAATTTTCCAATTCTTTGTAATTTTCGAAAACGATAAGAGAAATAAATGTAGTATAAACTTTTTATTTATTTATTTCATATTTGCAGACTAAAAAAATTACGAGTCACAAAAAGGCGTCAATTAACTACTACGGCCCGCGGAAAAACGTAAAATTTATTCTGGCCCGTGTTATAAAAAAGGTTGCCCACCCTAGACTAGATTTATAACTTAACCCAACCGATAGGAGTTTACTGGCATGTTTTTATGATAGTTCTGTATAGTTGACAGGAGTTTAAAAAAATCCATTAAAATATTTGATATATTTATTCTGTATTTAGTCTGCTCTCCCATCTTATATTACTTACGGGTTTCAATGTTAAACCGGTGATATTACGATTATAGTATGTCCCATCTGTAAGGGAATGCAGAAAAAACGTGTACAATTCTTGTATAATGTTAAAAAATTAACTGTTACTTTGGCATCATTATTTACAACCAAATTTAATGAATGAGACGTACAATGGTACAAAAAAAGCTCTAGAATTTATTTTCCTTAAATGTACGATCTAAGTATCGGTTGTCATAAAAATTTGTCTTTCCAATGTTTTCCCAAGATTACAGATATTCAAGTACAAAGTAACTGGTTTTGACTTATTTCTACTAAGAAGTAGTTAAATAATTAAGAGATTAGGGAATGGGGACATAAATAAAACCCTACTGAAAGAGCCAGAATTTTACTTAAACAAAAGCTTAACCGAACCAGTCACTTGCTCAGTACAGTGGGAAACTGATTTCCGTGTACACCTGGTACTAAAACGAATTGCAGTAGTTAGAAAACAAATGACTATTAAGTTTAACATATTTACATCTATGGTGAGGAACGTTTAAAATTTACAACGGCCCCGTCGCGTCCTTTGAGATATACTAGTGACGCGACAAAAGAGGCATTTGACATTGACCGATATCGGCACCCTCGGGATTTGGCACGGACACACCTACCTGGACCGTCTCTGATTCCATCATTAGCCACTCGTAGGGAGCTACAGTATTTCACTAAGTGGATTGTTTTAAGATTTAAAAAGTAAAGAACATTTTGTTATTTTTATGTACGTTTCTTCCCAAAGTTATATTTAATTATAAGTTTCTTTAAAAGTATATTCGTACAATTGAAGAATTTTTTGTACTAGGTATGTATTACGTATGGTTTTGTACTAGGTATGTACTAGGTATGTATTCGTCACACATTTTGTTTTACCAAGTAAGTTTTTCTGATAATTTTAATATTAGCCCTTATATCGTGGCTAGTGATTCAAAAGTTTATTTTAAAAAAGTTTTGGCTCAAGACCATATAATGAAAAAGAAAACATTATTAAAAGAGAAAGACCAATGCCTAAATTAAATATAAATACGTCAACAAAAAATTTCGACATTTTGACGATAAAATTTATGACGAATGACGATTCTTTCGTAAAATTGAAGCAATTTGGAAATCAAAGAGGAATAGAATTTAACATTGAGTAGACAATATAAAATAAATATTGAAAATTATAAAGATAATTACAATTAATAGATATATCTAAATTAATAGATGTTATATGTTTTTTCTCAAAGCGAGAATTGGCATTTAGAGGGCGTAGGAAATTTATTGAATCTAATAACGGAGGTAATTATATTGAACTTTTTTATTTATTAAGTACGTCAGATAATCTATTAAATATACATTTAAAGAAGTATACGGTTTTTACTGGCTTATCGAACAAACGAATACGAACGGGCCCTGACGCGCAATTAATTGATTGTCCCTGAAAGTCGGCTTTTTACAGAAACACGGCTTCCCTATCATCAAATGTCACGGCACGCCACTGCTGATTTTACAAAAAAATTTTGTTGACTTTTCGACGTTGACTTTCCGATAAAACTAGCCCTTTATTAATAAACTTGTTCTGTCTTTATAAAATTGTATGTAAAGTTTAATTAAAATTTATCAAAGATTAAGGTTTATAACACGAAATTCCTCATACTTTCATCAGTAAAATACGAGTACTATATTATTAAAATATTAACCAAAAAGGCTAAATTAAACAATTAATATTTTAAGATAATAGCGTTATTGTATAACAACTTTTGTTACATATTTAATAAAATAAATTTCATTTTTTTTTAAGTTTATAAATAAATTGTTCAAACTTTTCTAGAAACACTAAAATTTATTGTTGTATCTATATATATAATCGAGACGAGTTGATAATAATAAAAATAAAGCGCAGAGCCCAAACGGTTAAAAGTTGAAAGTTGAAATTTGGTGCACCGTTAGGGTGCCAGATTTCAGTACCAAAGTATTAAGTAACAATGAAGAATAAGAGAAAACGACGTGCAAGATTTACGGGCGCTGGAAAAAAAAAAAGAAAAAAGAAAGAGTAATATGTTGGAACATATTCGATTTTTAAATTTAAATAGATTAGTTCGGTTTTTCTCGATCTCTCTTCTTTAGAACATTCGATGAAAATCGAACAATATTAGAACATTCAATTTTGAAATTCGACCTTACTTTAGAAAAACTTAGTTCGTTGATGAAATTACTATTTTTCTCTGACTATTACGTAATAATCTTAATTTTTGCTATCGTTACTTTTGCCCAAGCAATGCCGGGCCTACCTTCTAGTATTAAATATTTTTTATTGATAAAAATTTCAGATTTCTTTTAGTTTTTCACATTATTTAGTTTTGTTTTATTTATTGTTTTATATTTTTTGTGTGCTTTATTTTTTATGGTAGAGGGAGGGGGCCCGGTAAGAAGAAAATGTCTAGGACCCCAAAGTGGGTTAATCCGGCCCTACATCTATGGATATTACTGTGTGGAGGGTGCACGATTTTGTTTACCTTGTTTGAAACATAATAACTTCTTTTTTTCGAAAATATTTCAAATTCTGCAGGAAAGTTTGATTATTACGGAAATTGAGGCTATTAAATTCTGCTGGTTAAAAATTAACAGGCTGGGGATATAATGGGGGTCGTGTGTATTTCTAGTACGGTCAGACTTAATGATGATTTTACTCGTTATTCGCATTTAACTTTTTTATAAAACTCATCCTTATTTTCGAAATTCAGTTCTTTGCCTTCCAATAACAGTTAAAAATATCATATTTTATTTAAAAAACGTTTTATTACAGACAACGCCACTAAAATTCTAAAACTTTGCCGGGAAAGTTGAGCAACTCGTTACTGGTTTATATATAATAAGTGATTATTAGTGTTTTTCACGTATTGTTTGTATATTGTTTAGCCTGTCAACAATGAATACTTAACTCCAGAAGAAAACTTTAACAGGAATGAAATGGACATCCAAAGTAAGTAACATGTTACTTAGTTCAGACTTTTTATATTAGTGTTATTCAGAGGCACTGCATTCAAGTTTCACCTGTCATACATTTAACTGAGATTAGATATTAGAGATTTATAACTACCTATATTGTATTAATATAACTTTTGAAGTTAATAAATGTATGTCGAAATGATCAGAATTTTTAAATCACAACTCATGAGTTGTGATTTAATGATTTATGTTATTTTGCTTTGTTAATGGATGCACTAAAATAATAAAGAAAATGTATTAAAACGAAGGAAATGAGGGCTATATAACTTATTTAATGATATAAATAAGTAAATATTTGCATCGTGTTAGAAAACACGTTGCTAATATTCTTGAAAATAGTTGTATACATGTACTCTTAAGTTACCGTATTTTGATACAAAAAATTTTAAGAATACACCGATTTTGCCTATCTACTTGAAATCCATAGACTTTTGCTGTGGTATTTTTTTTAACACTAATGATTTCTTTCCCTCTCTAAAAGCACACGATTTTTTCCACGTTTCTATGATAATCACTGGAACAAACTACATAAATAAAATAAATAAAAACAGATAAAGTGAAAAAATTTAATTTTTCATACACATTTAACGGTCAGATTAAGAAAGTAAAGCTAAATCAATCAGTTTTTGATTGTAAAATGTTTTATTTTTAGTGGAAACAAAAAATGATGCCTTACTTTTAAATGAAAAACATTAGTAAACTTCACGAATTATATAATTTCAGCTCTAATATTTTAATATTAAAGCTATGTTATGTTTATTCAAATATAATATATGTTATTTTTTAAACTTTCAGTTGAGAAGGAAGAACAAATTGAGGAACACGATATTCAGCACAATTCAGAAAAACAAAAACATTTGAAATATAATATCAAAACAAAGAAATACATTCTTTCGAGTAGAAAATGCAATAAAATTCATTTTAAGATTAAAAGGAAATACTTCATGGTTATGTTTGCATCTCATTCCAAACAAAAACTTACGTGTGATTTATGTAAACAGACTTTTAGAAATAAGAGAATATTACAAACACATCTGTTCTGTCATATTAGAAAAAAACCATTTCGCTGCACAACCTGCAATAAAAAGTTTTTGTGGCAATTTCTATTGCGAAGACACATGAAAGAACACAAAAGTGGAAATGAAAACGAAATTTCTCAGAGGAATTTATGTCTGCAGCCATCTGGAGATCGAGTGAAGTCATCTCCAAGAAATGGTAAGGTTCATGCCTGCAAGATATGTGGAAAAGAATTTAAGTGTGAATTTAAATTGTTACGTCATGAAGCAACGCACAGTAAAGACCTTCCTTTCGAATGCGATATTTGTAATAAGGGTTTTAAATGGAGATACCAATTAAAATATCATGAAAAAACTCATAGTGAAGAACAACCTTTCAAATGCGATATTTGTAATAAGGGTTTTAACTTGAGAAAAACATTAAAAAATCATGAAAAAACTCATACTGAAGAACAACCTTTCAAATGCGATATTTGTAATAAGGGTTTTAAATGGAGAGGTCAATTAAAAGGCCATCAAAATATTCATAGTGAAGAACGTCCTTTCAAATGCGATATTTGTAATAAGGGTTTTAAATGGAGAGGCCAATTAATAAACCATAAAAAAACTCATAGTGAAGAACGTCCTTTCAAATGCGATATTTGTAATAAGGGTTTTAAATGGAGATGCGAATTAAAATATCATGAAAAAACTCATAGTGACGAACGTCCTTTCAAATGCGATATTTGTAATAAGGGTTTTAACTTGAGAAAAACATTAAAAAGTCATCAAAAAACTCATAGTGAAGAACAACCTTTCAAATGCGAAATTTGTAATAAGGGTTTTAAATGGAGAGGCCAATTAAAAAGCCATCAAAAAACTCATAGTGAAGAACGTCCTTTCAAATGCGATATTTGTAATAAGGGTTTTAAATGGAGATGCCAATTAAAATATCATGAAAAAACTCATAGTGAAGAACGTCCTTTCAAATGCGATATTTGTAATAAGGGTTTTAAACTGAGATGCCAATTAAACAGTCATCAAAAAACTCATAGTGAAGAAAAACCTTTCAAATGCGATATTTGTAATAAGGGTTTTAAATGGAGAGGCCAATTAAAAAGTCATGAAAAAACTCATAATGAAGAACAACCTTTCAAATGCGATATTTGTAATAAGGGTTTTAAATGGAGATGCCAATTAAAATATCATGAAAAAACTCATAGTGAAGAACAACCTTTCAAATGCGATATTTGTAATAAGGGTTTTAAACTGGAGATGCCAATTAAACAGTCATCAAAAAACTCATAGTGAAGAACAACCTTTCAAATGCGATATTTGTAATAAGGGTTTTAAATGGAGATGCCAATTAAAATATCATGAAAAAACTCATAGTGAAGAACGTCCTTTCAAATGCGATATTTGTAATAAGGGTTTTAAATGGAAAAGCCAATTAAACATTCATAAAAAACTCATAGTGAAGAACGTCCTTTCAAATGCGATATTTGTAATAAGGGTTTTAAATGGAAAGGCCAATTAAATATTCATAAAAAAACTCATAGTGAAGAACGTCCTTTCAAATGCGATATTTGTAATAAGGGTTTTAAATGGAGATGCCAATTAAAATATCATGAAAAAACTCATAGTGAAGAACGTCCTTTCAAATGCGATATTTGTAATAAGGGTTTTAACTTGAGATGACAATTAAAAAATCATGAAAAAACTCATAGTGAAGAACAACCTTTCAAATGCGATATTTGTAATAAGGGTTTTAAATGGAGAGGTCAATTAAAAGGCCATCAAAATATTCATAGTGAAGAACGTCCTTTCAAATGCGATATTTGTAATAAGGGTTTTAAATGGAGAGGCCAATTAAAAAACCATAAAAAAACTCATAGTGAAGAACGTCCTTTCAAATGCGATATTTGTAATAAGGGTTTTAAATGGAGATGCGAATTAAAATATCATGAAAAAACTCATAGTGAAGAACGTCCTTTCAAATGCGATATTTGTAATAAGGGTTTTAACTTGAGAAAAACATTAAAACATCATGAAAAAACTCATACTGAAGAACAACCTTTCAAATGCGAAATTTGTAATAAGGGTTTTATATGGAGAGGTCAATTAAAAAGCCATCAAAATATTCATAGTGAAGAACGTCCTTTCAAATGCGATATTTGTAATAAGGGTTTTAAATTGAGAGGCCAATTAAAAAATCATAAAAAAACTCATAGTGAAGAACGACCTTTCAAATGCGATATTTGTAATAAGGGTTTTAAATGGAGATGCGAATTAAAATATCATGAAAAAACTCATAGTGAAGAACGTCCTTTCAAATGCGATATTTGTAATAAGGGTTTTAAATGGAGAGGCAATTAAAAACCATAAAAAAACTCATAGTGAAGAACGTCCTTTCAAATGCGATATTTGTAATGAAAGTTTTAAATGTAAGGAGCAACTAAAAACCCATCACAAAACTCATAGCGATGAACGTAACTATTCTTGTCAGGTATGTAACGAATGTTTTAAAACAAAACATTCTTTGGAAATTCATAAAATAGTTCATAATAATTGATTTAACCATACTTGTCAGGTATGTAACGAAACTTTTAAAACAAAACGCGCTTTAAGAAAGCACAAAGTAATTCATAGCGATAGAAAAAGTATGTTTGTAACATATGTAAAAAATGTTATACCTATAAAACTGCCTTTACCAGACTTTGTATTATTAAACATCAAAATATGCAATATTTGTAACAAGCCATTTAAGACTAAAAACACACCAGAAGAACATTCGAAAGTTTACATCTAAAAGTGTAATATGTGTAATAAATAATTTGAAAAAGTGTAATAACATAGACAATGAAGACAATCATCGTTACGTTTGTGAAGTGTGTTACAAAGGTTTTTATATTAAAATTTTTTTATTAAGCTATCAACTCGTTCATCAGAATCATTCGTATTTTAGAGGTCATTGTAATAGAAAGTTTAAAACAGAAACTAAACTGAAATTACATTTAATATTTTTTGTTTAGAAATAGACTTCGATTACCTTAACAATGTAATATATGGAAACAGACTGTTACGTTTGGGGAGGTTTTAGAGAAGCATATGACTATTCTCAATAATCAGATTCGTTTTTATTGTGACATTTCTAAAAAGAAATTTACAACAATAGTCGAATTCCAAACTCATCAAGAGTGTTTATCCCACAGAAAATAAACATTAATGCAAAATATGCAAGAAGGGATTTAGAAAACAGATTGGATTAATTAGGCACATGAAGTCAAATTCCGATTTACGTGTTATGAAATATACTGGAAATTCTCCCGTTAAGCATGACAGAATATTTTTTATGAGAAAATATAGATTGAAGAATTGAGAGGAGCTTCAAGTCGTTGACATTGTGATGCTGTTCCTCAGCCCTTGACAAAGCCATTTTTACTCTATGTTGCTAAAGTCGGAGTTCACTGCTCTCGAAGCTCTCGGTTGTTCTTATTCTTGAAAATCTGGAATTTACATGACTAATTTTACTCTTAAGCTTGCCCCCAGGCAAAACAGCAAGTCTTTTTAATTTCACTTTGATAAAACAAAGATGAATTTTATGTAGGGTGGCCATCACTCAATGCCAAAAAGGGGACACTGCTCGGGGTAACCTTCGCGAACCTTGTTGACCCCCCCGTGCTTTCCAATTTTTATATATGTATATATGTTACAGTAAAAACCCGTTTTTAGTGAAAACGCGTTTTAACTAGTTGAAACTAGTTTTCACTGGATGTCATTGTTATAACCCGTTTTGTCTAGTTAAAACTAGAATTAACTGCTGTACATGTTTTGATTTTAGATAAAGCTAGTTTTAACTTTTAACATTAGTTAAACGTAATTTTAGCTACATAAATATGTTTGGGGGAAATAAATAAAGTGATGATTGGAATTAAAACATTTGTATTATTTAATACGATATTTATTGAAAATATTGGTCACACATCTATGTTATTAACATTAATTTACCCTTTGTCCCCGAAGGGACCGATCGATCGGTACCCTGGCTTTTTAAGCAAAACTTCGAGGGTACCGATTCATCGTTACTTTGGTAAATATCGATTTTTGTAAAATTTATTAACAACAGATATAATCTCGTTCGATATGAACTGAATACAGTATAATAATTCATTATATTTGTTGATAGCAGTATAAAATTTTGATTTCAAACAAATGTTTGATATAATGTGCGATAATTTTACAACGAATAAACATACATGCATAAGTGTTATATCGAATTGTACAAAACACTATTCTACATCTTTCTGGTTTGGTGCCTGCAAACAACTATGTAACTAGACAATGTTAATTTTCACAAAATGTTACAAATTATCAAGTTTATGTGTCAGTTCTGATATATATTATTTTTTTTTCTTATAAATTTTTCTAATAAAATGCACTGAAAAATATCGTATTTAAAACTAAAGATATTAATAAATGTAAGTGATTTTTTTCATATAGATATAATGATAATTTGATTTTTGGTGACCTTTTAAAATAATATCGCCTGACTGACCTATATTGCCTTAGGAGGGATCGCAAAATAAATGTAAAGAAGATGTCAGGGGAAAAGGGTTAAAGCGATACGAACTTCATCATACACTATAGGAACGTGTTAGCTGAATGACCTTGGCCGAAACAGTTTTTACAAAGCCATTTTGTTAAAACCCGTTTTGTCTAGTTAAAACTAGTTTTAATTCAAATTCAGTTTTGACTAACAGTAAATTCTAGTTATAACAATGGCATCCAGTAAAAACTAGTTTCAACTAGTTAAAACGCGTTTTCACTAAAAACGGGTTTTTAATGTAACATATATAAATAAAATACAAAAAAGTAAATGTATGTAATGTTCAATAATCAGTGATAGTATTAAACGTCAAAAACCATACATGAAGTAACAAATGTTGAGAAAGAAAACAAAAATTCAGTACAGTAGAGCATCGATTATCCGACTCAATTGGGGACTGGGGTTGGTCGGATAACTGAAAAGTCGGATAACCGAAAAGTATGAAAAAATACATTATTAGTATAGTGTATTAGGCCTAGTTTAAATACTAGCCTCCCTTTCACGGTTGAGCCAGTGCTGCCAGCTAAAACATGCAAAAATTTAACAAAAATAATATTAAAGTAGCCAAGACATAACCGAATATTGTAGCGTCACATCACTAGAGGACATTTGAATTTGCCGACTAGAACGCGGTCAGTTAACCGATAAGTCGGTTAATCGAGGGTCGGATAATCGATGCTCTACTGTATTTTATTTGAGGAAAATTTTGAGTAGGAACCCTGAGTATAGTTTATAAAAATCGGTTAATGTTACCCAAGGTGCCAAAATGGCGGCTCGTCCCTGATTCCAGCAAGGAAACAGTGGGACGCACGTTCTAACCTAACCTAACCTATTCTAATATTTGACGGCCGGATGGCTGAGTGGTCAAGGTGGCGGTCTACCGCTCTGGGGGACCCGGGATCGAATCCGAACGGGTCGAATAATCTCCAGGAATTTTTCGGGGGGTGGTCCGTTCGGATATGTCGGGCCCCGTCCCTCACCACCTGGTCACTCCATTGTGGGCCTGGCAGAACCCATAATGGGTCTACTAAAGAGGCCCTCTTAGTGCCCACAGGGCGGAAAAAGTAAAAAAAAACCTATTCTAATAAATTACCATAATTATTAGCAACCAAATTATTATTATTTTTTTTATTTTTGGTTTTAGGCCCTTTACCGTTCTGAGAGCACAAAAAGGCCAAGCAACCAAATTATTAGAATAGGTTAGGCTAGGTTAGAACGTGCGTCCCGCTCTTTTCTTGCTGGAATCAGACGAGCCGCCATCTTAGCACCTAAGGTAACATGAACCTTAAAATCATTAGATTAAACAGAGTGTCTCCTTTAAATTTGTGACAGGACGATGCGATAAGGTAGTCTGCAATGTAAAGCTGAGGAAAGTACAAAGAAGTTGATAAGGTAATACGATGAAGGAATTCAATTGACAATGAAGAAAGGAAAAATGCCTTTACTTGGTACATCTACACAAATTAAAATACTGTACGATAGCATCGTGTACTAAATCATTATAGTAAATGATTCAACTGTGCCAAACAGTTGAATCATTAAGTAGTTGCTTAGTTATCCCGGCAATATTTGAAACTGCGTGTGGCGCCGTCTGGCGTTACCATATTTTATTTAAAAAACTTTATATTTTTAATTATAAAATGGCAAAAAGCTTAATTTTGAGGGTAGGGATGGGTTTTATTAAAAATATTACAGATTCTAATAACCAATAAAATCGTCATTAACTCCGACCCTATTTCAGATATAACACGCGATCCCTTTATCTCCCCATTCTCCCGATGTTTAACCACCGAAATTTAATAGCATTAACCTCGTAATACACGAACCTGCAAAATTTTAGAAATTTTCGACAAAAACTACGGAAGTTATTAAGCTTCATACAGGGTGAACAAAATCGTGCCTTCACACATATTAGCATCCATACATACAGGAAAAAACGAATTTGTTTGCATTTGTCGACGTTTCATGGTCCCCCTTGTCCAAAAATATAAATCTTAGGGTCATTTTTGATAGTTTTTCCGTTTTATTTGTAACAGAGCCGGGAAAGTAGAAAGTAGTAAACAGTAAACAATCGTAAAGCTATTTATCAAATGCTTTAAAAATGTGTTAACACTACGTGTCTGGAAAATAAACATTACATGCGCATAAATCGTAATGAATGTCGAATTTGCGCAATAAACTCTCCATTAACTTGTTAGCAGGTTTCTCATTGTTTACCAGCAATAGACTCTATTGTATCGTCTTCAGAGCGTGATTAATCAATCGGAAGAATAGAGTAGCACGAAATATACAACAGTAATCGCGTTCAGTTTGGTGTATTAATGTGCAGCAACCTAAACGAGAGAGTGCAGATGAGCGTCTGGAGAGAGTACACCTACCGCACCGAAATGAAAATCAGTGCTCATTATGGCCATCTCGAAATGGAATAACCTGAACACGCGCCAGTTTTTTTAATTTCCGATAAAAATACCTTGCTCCATCCTGAATGCGAGTAATATCTGCAACGTTCAGACTGCATATAATCTGGGATTTAGCGAAAAATACAGAAACGTTCGGTAATCTGGCCCCGTAGGTGTCGGATTAACGAACTTCTACCGTATCGTACATTATGAATGAATGGATAGAAAACACCAGTGGCGTGCCGTCATTGGAAGCAGTGGAAGCGCCGCATCCACCTTCCAATGACCTTCCCTTGTATTTTTTAAAATATAAACTTTCATATTTTGACGTTCTTTGAATTAATTAAAATTAATATTTTATTATAACTGCATTATATATCTTATTAAAAATTCTATACTACATGTGAAAAAAACGATAAGATTGCTATTGTATATTTGAATGTCAGTGGCTGAATGGAAACGCTTCCGAGACAGCTTCCACGGCGAGAATAACTGAATGGTGTAAAGCAGCTAGAAGGCATTGGCATTGGCAAATATTAATTTATGTGAAATTAATATTTTAAAAGTAGTTTTATTCGAATTTACCAAAGATACGAGAAACCACAAATGAAACTGATCCCACCAAGCATATGCTGAGGACAGAACAGAGTACAAGAAGAATTCGTATATACGTAGCTGACGTTGTGAATATTGCGTTATAGAAAGTAAAGGATATAATGTAAGCGACAATCCCGTAAATAAGAAAGCAACTATTACCCCAAATATCGTTGACTTGTCCAGTTATTTCGCAGACTTCCAAGTGTTTTAGTATTATATCGTTAATTTCATATTTTGCATTTTGTCTAACAGCTAAAGCCAACTGCCTCGATATAGCGTTGAACCTTTCGTACTGTATTGCGCTTATTAACACCGTTGCATTAATGATCCACATTAATACCCCAAATTCATTAATCATGACATATTGTATATACACAGAACAGACCACAGCTCGTATCCATGTTAATCCTTGCTCTAATGTCTTAAATACGTGAAAGGAATAAACGACCGAACCGATTATTGTATAAAAGAACGCCCACCGAGACAGAAAATTCGTGACTAGCTGCCATTTTTGAAGTTTTCTTCCTCTCCAACGTACCCTGAAACGCCTAAATTTAGACGCAATTTATTTTTTGCGCCAGTATGGAGTAATGAAAATATGCCAAAGTTTGCCATATAAACCATGCTCAATAGGAAAGGGCTGTTTAATCCGCTTCCTACTAATTTTTCTAGTGGACTACAAAACACTGAATTATCATCTGTCGCAAGTCTCTGCATTGTTAACGTAATCAATTGCGAAAGAAATAGTAAGCGCAGAAATTTTCCGTATATGGAAGACCATTTTTTGTATTTCTCGCTAAGCCGTTGGTGTTTGCAACGCGCGTAAAATATATCGCCGAAAAGTACGGAGAGGTTTAACGTTGGGCATATCATACAATAAACGCAACTATCAGCCATTTAACCTAATAATCTGTGTACGGCACAACGATGGCAAGTGGTGGCTTTTAATAGGGTTGCAACTTGATTATATGTGGTTAAACAACTATAATAGAACACCTTAATTTTGCTGAGAAACATATATTTTAATCACAAACGCTTTCAACCTGATTAACAGGTCATCCTCAGGTCTACAAAACGATAATGGAACATAAACGTTCCATGTATAGAATATAAATATTTAAATCAAAATTTAGAACAAGAATTTAAAAAATATACCATAGAAACGGAATAAAACATAAAATTAAAATATATAAGAGAATAAATAAAAATAAAGATAAAGTAAAAAAATTATAACTAATAGTTTTCCAATAACTAATTCTAGCATGAGTTTTCAGTGAACTTTTTAATCATGTATTTCCACGCCGACGACAGAAAAGAGGGGTTCCGATGGGAAGTCCCCTTTCTGGAATTCTTTGCGAATTGGTAGTTAGAAGATTGGAAAGGGAAGCTCTACAAACTTTTAAGGAAGATATCATACATTTCATCAGATATGTGGATGACATTTTTATATTATGGAGAAACAATAGCAAGATACATGATTTTTTGAATAAAATCAATAATAACAAGGATGGGCTTAGATTAAAGTTAGAGCAAAAAAGTTCCATGAGTGTGCACTTCTTAGACATTAATATCAAGTTCATGGGGGATCATTTGTCCACCAGCGTATATATTAAGCCTACTCACACCCCACTATATATACCAGCGCAGTCCATGGATCCATATCGATATAAAATGGCTGCATTTCAAGCGTTGATAAGAAGAGCCTATTTGTATTGTGATAGAATTGGTGACAGAAATAAAGAAATTGAAAGGATATTGCAAATAGCTCAGGCCCTAGGCTACAGGAAAAGCACCATAGTTGGATTACTCAAAAAGTATGAAAAGAAGAATGAGAAACAAGGATTAAATACAGCTCACAATAGACGCTTGAAGTTTACGTATAACAGTAATTTGAATAGTATTATGAAAGAAGTGGCTAGTAAGAAACAAGCAAGAATGATTTTAAAAAGGGCCCCAAGTTTATATAAGATATTGAGAAATGATAAAGATAGAATAAACGCAGAAGAAAAACCAGGTGTCTATAAAGTTCCTTATGAAAACATCCAGCTGGATGTTAAGAAAGACTACATCGGCGTCACCAACAGGAGCTTAGGGGTAAGGCTAAAGGAACATCGGTATAACGTAAAAAAAGGATCCAATACCACAGTTTTATCACAAATGTCGCAAGTCCAAGGTTCGGTAGTAAAATGGGACGAGGCAACGATTATAAAACCAGTATCTTCCCCCACTTTATCAATGACAGCAGAGAAGATTGAAATATATAAGAGTAGACTACGGGAAGGATGTTTGAATGCGAGGGATGCTGAGAGCCTGTCGTCGGCGTGGAAATACATGATTAAAAAGTTCACTGAAAACTCATGCTAGAATTAGTTATTGGAAAACTATTAGTTATAATTTTTTTACTTTATCTTTATTTTTATTTATTCTCTTATATATTTTAATTTTATGTTTTATTCCGTTTCTATGGTATATTTTTTAAATTCTTGTTCTAAATTTTGATTTAAATATTTATATTCTATACATGGAACGTTTATGTTCCATTATCGTTTTGTAGACCTGAGGATGACCTGTTAATCAGGTTGAAAGCGTTTGTGATTAAAATATATGTTTCTCAGCAAAATTAAGGTGTTCTATTATAGTTGTTTAATTGCTGAGCTCTTTTAATGATATATATCGATTTCTTTAGAATCCATTTTGGAATTGGTTTCTTGCATTTTCTAAATCTTTTATTGTATTCTCTGCTGTTGTGTGACACATATTATTATCCGTAATAATATTTTTATTGAATTTACGAGATTGAGTTATTTTCATTGATTTATAATGTTCTTAAACATTACAATTTATAACTAGAATCTAGAAACGTTACTAATATTTTAAAAAATGAAACTGTAAGACTAAGAAGATATTAATAAATTAAGAGAAATATTAAGTATTTCTCTTCATTAATAAAATGAGTTGAAGAATGTTGGTCAATACTGCAAGTTTTACGTGTACACGCTTGAAAAGGCAATGCAGAGTCTTACCTCAGTACAGAATTTAATGGAATTCGATCGATAAATTGGATTACATTTGAAATTATTTCTCTACTGCTGCAAATATTCGGCACATCAGTAACTATACTTCATGATTTTGCTGGAAAGATTACAGTGAAACCTGGTAATATGACCACCTGCATAAATGATTACCTGTGTAAGGTAATCACTTTCAGTGGTCACACAAGCAGGTTTTACTGTATATTGCATAGTAATTTACTTTACAAAATAAAATATTATTTGTAATGCATTTTAATGCATATGGATATCTATTAATTAATATACAATACATTATAAATGATTAAATCACAAAAAATAGTGTTTAATATTTAACATATTCTTAATGGTTCTTTTCTTCCAGAAATTGCATGAGCATTGTTTTTACGTTAGCTGTAATTAACTCTTTGTTATTTCTTTTTATGTATTATTTCGCATTATTTTCTATTTAAATATTCTAATGAATCTATGGCACGGTTTGTAAAATCTCATTTGTAAAATATACAGTAGAGCGTCGATAAGTGGAACGTCGGTAAGTGGAATGGCCGGAAAGTGGAACGATTTTCAGTCGGACTGTGCCGTGAAGAATCGAATGTTTTTGATACTAAATTTACTTCTAAAGTATAATTTTCATGTTTTTTATATTTTTTAATATATTTATTTTGTTTGTACAAAATGCAGAAATAATTTTTAACGATACGATAGCCTCGATTATTATTATAAAAATTTTCGTTAGGCTTAAAATCGACGAAAATTCAACACGAAGCGACACGCAACGGAGAAAAATTCAACAGGAAGCGATACGCAACGGAGAAAAATTTGAACATCGGACAGGTTAATGTATTTTTTCGTACAAAGTCGGAAACTGGAACAAATCATTAACTGGAAGGACCCCAGTCCTCAATTGGTTCCACTTATCGACGCTCTACTGTATGAAATAATATAAGAATATTAAACAATTTTCTTATATCTGTTAAGGCAATAAAGTAAGGACGTCTCCCAGTGGTTCCTTGGGCGTGTGAAAAACGGCAGATTAGTGAAGCCTATTTTTATTTTTTGAGTGTTGCTTGTACAAATTTTAACACATAATTAAACAGAAGAAACAAGTAAATGAAACATTGTTTCTATTCAATTAATAAAAGTCTTGTTCCTTGTAGTTCACGGTTCCATTAGCTAAATTATTTCATATCTAAAAGTCCTATCTACGTGATATTTTTAATGTACTATTTCGAAATCAAATCAATTTATATAACAAGTTATAAAGTTGAAATGAAACAAAATGAAATGTCAAACTGATTTATTGCGTATAATAAATTTATGTTTATATTCACAGGTAAACAACAAAGTAAATTACGTAATATAGATATGTATTATATTAGTACAGTTTAAATTGTATAATTTCTTTATTTTGTCAGTTTGTATACTATGCATTTAGTTTCAAAATTTTACACACCGGGTTAATGCAATTTGGCTCAGGAAAGGCGCTTGCTAAAATTTAACCAACTGACCAAAATTTTACACTGAAATAGTTTGAATTTAACTGTTTATTAAATATTTTCCGTTTGTTTTAATTATATTTTCTGGATGTTCGACATAATTTTTTTTTATCCAGTTTATATAACAACGTATTTTAGAAGTGTGGGGCCACATTTTGTAAACTCACTTTGAAGTTTAACAACTGCCGTGCTTTATGTCGAAAATTTCTGAAATTTTGAAGGGAGGTTTGTGTGTTGGAAGATTGATACTGTTAAATTTTGATGGTTTAAAGCCGAAGGGTGGGTACATAGAGAGGGTTTGTGTATAATATTTTCAGTGAGGTCGTTCCTATGAAGATTTTACTCGTTATTAGCCTTTATAATTTTTTTTTTTATAAAACCCTCGAAGCGTTAAGCTATTAAGCTTTTTGCCATTTTATAATAATTAAATATATAAAAGTTTTTAAAATAAAATAATATTTTTTGCAAAAACAAAGATAACGTTTTCTTTTCTTGTTCTCCGCTAGAAGTAGCACCATTAATTTTAGTTTTTCTGTCTTTACAATGGTAGAAGCTCTACAACTTATTTGTAAGTCCTGCCTTTGTGATATGTTTCAATTTACACGGAGAACCAAAAAAATTGTAATTAAGGAAAATTAATTAATATAAGAAACTCATAAAATTATATAAATGATTTTTAAGCATTTACTTTCTACAGTCAATGATTCACTTCAAAGGGATTTGCGTTATTCAGTGCAAAATTATTCACTTTTTTTATATGAAGTAAGAAAAATTAGTGAAAATTTTAAAAGTAAATATTGATTCTTTTACGGATTTTTCGTTCTGGTAATGTGACATGTTAACGATCTGCCGTTGCGAATGCATCCCGGAAGGACTTTCTATGAGAAACTGACCCCTTTAGTTCGGTGTTCCAAACTAGAAATAAACCCGAAAAACTTCACATGGCTAGTCCGTTTGCGAGGCTCGAATCACGACCAGTGTTTAGTGGTTTTATCCTCTCGGCCATAGGCTGACAAACATGCCTGAGAGGCCATCTTTAACTCTTGAACAGAAAAAGCGAATTTGCCCACTTACTTCTTTTAACAGTTGCGTATGCGCCACAAAAGATTTCTGGGTTTTCTTCACTTGAACAGTCTAAAAATGCTTCTGGAAATCTTTTCTGATTATGAACTTCTACAATGCCAAAGTTATGTCAGAACTGTAAAGAAGAAATCATAATATTGCGAAACTTTCATTAACAAACACTGCCGAATAGCGGACAGCTTTTCTTATCGGACACTTTTAAAATCCCAGACCCTTGAAACTATATTTATTTTAAATTGCGGACACTGAAAGAGTCAGTTCAAATACTCTGCCAGAGGAGGAATTTTGACCGTAGGTGTCGAATTAAGGCACTGGAAATAGGAATGGGAAAAAAGGAGAGTTGTAAAAAGCCGAACAATACTCTTTATCTGTTAGAAACAGTAATCTGGTTAAGTTGTCAATCATCAGTTATCTTCATAAATATTAGCGAGGTTGAGGTCGAAGTTGTAAACGTGAAAACGTGTACGTCGGACGTTCAGCGCCGCTTTCCTGTAAGCCTAGAAGTTTGACAATGGCGTTTGGAATGTTGAGCATGATTCCACTGACTATCCAAACGCCATTGTCAAACTTCTAGGCTTACAGGAAAGCGGCGCAAAACGTCCGACGTACACGTTTTCACGTTTAAAACTTCGGCCTCAACCTCGTTATTAATGTTATTAAACTTCTGTCTTGTTGTTAGAATTATGCTTACCCTGCCAAGAAACCATAAACTTTGCTGAAGTTATTCATTCATTCGAAAAGAACTATAAAACTATAGAACAGTAATAACGAATAAGAAACTTAAAACGGTTACGTAAACCGTTTTAAGTTTATTGTGGTGAAAGTTCAAAGTTCGGTTACGAAAGAAATTTGTCGGCCATTTTAAGGCGTTAGAAGATATTTAGTATTTTGGCATTTCTGACGTCATTTATGATCTCAACACCTTTGTGGTGACCTAGGTGTAGGAGAAACCGGGGTTAGTTGTGACAGTTTTTACTTAAATTTTTTTATGAAGGTTCTGACTGAACATCGAAATCTGTATGTCTGCCGACAGGTTAATCATTCTCTTATTCCACAGTACATATTCCACATTTTTGTACTTTTCTGTGAATTTATTAATATTCTGAAATATTCAGTTATTTGAAGAATGTGACTTTTTAACGATCTACCCCTTTGTGGGACAAGTTTTTAAATTTACTTTTTCCAGTTCTTTTTTGCCCTTCTCAGCTATTATTTTATTTGGTTTCTGAATTGTAGTTACAGCCGTTTTATCCACATTCCAAACTTGATGCCATTCAAATCGGTGACGTTGAAGAACATCTTGCAAATTATCATAAAACTGTTCAACATTGTGAGCATTAAAGGTTGTTGTCCTAGATAAACTCGTGGCCTCGGGAATTCGAAGAGATAATTTGGGATTCCTTTTTAAGAATCCTGAAAGCCAAGTCTTCTGTAGCTCGCTTTGTTTCGTGCGAATTTTTCGGATAGCTGACTTTGCAGGCAACACCATATTCTCACGCAAATAACCTTACATCAGTGGATGATAAACCGTAGTAAATTCTACTTGAATGAACAATATATTCCTCGAGTTTTGATTCTTGTTGCAACTTGCCTGTGCCTAGTGTAACCACCAGCAAAGTTAATAGATGATGCAGAAGTGTCGTTATTTTTTCTACTCTTTTAATGTAGCGTTGGAGAGTTATAAAATTAATTTTATAAATATCAGCTTCTTTTCTAAGCGATAACTTCTTTTCTTTTACATTATTTGCTGCAGCTTCGTAGATACTCACATCCGTGGAACCTCTAATGGTTTTCCTTTTATGTGTTCGTAGCATTTTCTGAAACATAATAAAAAATACTAGTAAACAAATACATGGAGTAGTTTAACAACATGTCCCGATCCCGTCATTTTGATTAAATGGCGAAATACTCTTGAGAGTTTCAAGATATTTATGAATTACAAGATATTACACTACCGTATACTATTAATAAGCATGTAAAACATTGGAAACTTACCACGCAATCCTGTATTCAAAAGTAGATGGGAATCACAACACAAAAAAATTATTTTTAGCATGAAAAATGATGAAAACGAAGATATCACAACTATAACATCAAAAGTGCTTAGAAAATTAACTCATAGAAACAAAACACCTTAATTTGTTGCTGAGAAATATATATAATTGAAAAAACAAACCTGATTTCAGCCTGATTAACAGGCCATCTTCAAGTCAAAAAACGAAAATGGAACAGATATGTTCCATGCATAGAATATAAACATTTAAATCGAAATTTAGAACAAAAAATTATAAACAATTATACAAGAAAAACGGAAGAACATGTAAAATTAAAAAAAATAAAATAACATAAATCTTCCAATATACTAATTCTATTCCGAGTTTACAGTAAATTTTTTAACTATGTACTTCCACGCTAACGGCAGGCTCTCAGCATCTCTCGCTTTTAAACAGCCTTCACGTAGCTTACTTCTATATATTTCGATCTTCTTTGCCGTTATTGATAAAGTTGGGAAAGATATAGGTTTAATAATTGTTGCCTCGTCCCATTTCATCACAGAACCTTGGGCCTGCGACATCTGAGACAAAATTGTAGAATTGGATCCTTTTTTTACGTTATATCTATGCTCCTTTAGTCTTACGCCTAAGCTCCTAGTGGTCAGGGCCGGATTTACATAAAGACATTTGGAGCCGGTGCCCAGGGCCCCCACAAAATAGGGGTTCCCACAAAACTATGTTTAAACATAATTTTTTCTCCCTATTAATGCGACAGCCTAGTGTGGCCTGATCACGAGGGCAACAGGCGAAGAAAACCAAACCCGGAAAAAAAAACCTATGAAACATCGGAAAATTTCGGAAAAAAATTTTACATAGGTATTTTTCAATTAAATTAAAATCATTAGTTTTACACAATAAAATATACGTATGTTTACAATAACCTTATTTTAAAATGGAATTTACAACTTCCTAGTTGAAATCTAGTCGAAAGTACAGTATTTTGTGTAAATTTTCTAAATCATCAAATTTGCCTACTCTTAAAGGGGTCCACCACCGAATTTGTGCCCAGGGCCTTTGGATTGGTAAATCCGGCCCTGCTGGTGGTGACGCCGATATAGTCTTTCTTAACATCTAGTTGGATGTTCACATAAGGAACTTTATAGACCCCTGGTTTTTCTTCTGTTTTTATCTTATCTTTATTATTTCTCAAGATCTTATATAAGTTTGGAGCTCTTTTTAAAACCATTCTAGCTTGTTTTCGATTAGCACCTTCTTTCATAACACTATTCAAATTACTATTATACGTAAACTTAAAGCGCCTAGTGGGAGCATTATTTAAGTCTTTTCTTTCTTTGTTCCTTTCACACGCTTTGAGTAATCCAACAATAGTGCTTCTCTTGTAACCTCGGGTCTGGGCTACTTGCAATATTCTATCAATTTCTTTATTCCTGTTATCTTTGTTATCATTGATTCTACTCACAAATTCATGTATCCTGCTATTATTTCTCCATAAAATAAATATGTCATCCACATATCTACAGAAATATATGATATCTTCTTTAAAATTACGTAGAACTCTTCTTTCTAGCCCTCTAACCACTAATTCGCAAAGAATTCCTGAGACAGAAAACGGATTCCGATGGGAAGTCCCATCGGAATCCGTTTTCTGTCTGTATATTCGACCACAAAAAGTAAAACAAGATTCATGGCATACATGGATAGCCAGTTTTTCTAGGTCTTGGGTGTAACGAAGCAACTGGAGATTGTTGATGTACATGAAATTGATGCCTCTACACAAGATTCAATCATTACTGAAGGATACATGCTTTCATAATCTAAGACGGAATATACAGACAGAAAACAGGTCTGCTTTCCGAGAGGTCTTTCTAAGGGTAAATGGCCTCTATTCAAGTGTTACAGACTGAAAGAAAACCCAGAAACTCCAGGTGGCCAGTCATCAAGAAGCAAACCACGACCGAACTCCAGTGTTCAGGGAACGGGACCGCTTGGCCCTAGTTGACCTCTAGCATTTTTCAAAAACAATTTGAAAGCATTGAATGACTGTAGCATTAAAAAAAATTGAAATTCTTAAAAATAATTAACTAGACAAAAATCCGTGACTTGAATGATGCAGGAAAAGAAAAGTTATTAACATTTTAAAAAATTAATAAAACCTCTACTCTCAAAATTAAGCTTGTTGCCATTTTACAATAATTATAAGTATAAAAAGTTTTTAAATAAAATCTCATAACAGCCAGGAAAGTTATGCAACTTCTTCCTGGATTTTTTTGTATTGACATTCATATCAAAACAAAACGTATAAATAATACTTAAAAGTTAATATTGTTTAGATCTGCAATTCACAAATTACTCTAAAAATTGTTGAGAATGAGGACCATGTTTCTGAAAAGTCAAGGTAGCAGCGAATTTGGAGAAAATAAATTTTTAATGAGAAATTTCTAAAAGCAATAAATATTGACACGCCACATTTCTTTAAGAAGACTTCACGTTTATCCATTATAAGTAAAATTCTTAAGTTTATCGATTGAAATACTTGACTATTTAAACCAATACTAAAGAATTATAAACAAGGTCATGTGTAGAATTCGTAACAGGAATATGTTAAAACAATTGTAATAATATTTAATATTTAAACATTACAACTAAGTAATATTCAATTCAGTTTCAATAAGTCTTGAAAAATATATTGATAAGACATAGATTAGAAATAATTCGTTGGCAGGCAAATTTTCCAGGTATGGTATCGATTTAAAGAGCCATTATTAACTAACAGTGAGATTTACATCCTAAATTTATTCATTAATTTTAAATATGCTGAAGAATGTACATTATTCAAAAATTTTCCTTTCTTTAATAATTCTATAACCTACGAAAACATGACATTGAAATATGGAAGTGGTTTGGTTTAATGGGAGAAGACAATGCAAACGACAGTGATTTGTCAAGGATGTGTACATATCCTGGATGTACTGTATGAAACTGGCACTTAAGCGCATGGAAAAACTGAAAGCATAAACTAAACACTAGTTTATAGACAGTTGCCTCCTCCTTTTCGTATTAAGAAAATTTTAAATACACTGAGATTCAAAAAATGATCAGTGTTATTAGAAGACAAAAGAAATGGGCACTTATACAAAAGTTTTTCTGATTTACAACGCTAACTGTGAATTAATATTGAAAACAAGGTACTGAAAATCTTGTTTATTTCGCAATAAATGGTAAGAAAGATCCCAAAAACTGTATCTTTACTCGAAGATTTCATCGACTTAATCATTGTTGAGCAATATCTAAGTGTAAGTGACGTTTTCCATTACACATAATATAAAAATATTTGACACGTTTCTAATTCATATTTTCAAATATGTCGAATCTCGAAGAGACGATCAATTGTTTCGAATGTGATTTGTATCCTAGTCAAATTTTGGCGAAAGCTTTCGGTGTAGAAATTACGTTAAATTGCGCACGTCACAAACACCCAAAATTCATAGAAACATTTTTCTACACGTACCACCGTGTTTTAGTTGTTATTAATTGGTTTACTTCAACATATTTATTTATTACAGTTCGATATCCAAAATGGTTTTATCCAAGTAGCCAGCCCGGAAAACTCCAAGTGGCCAGCCCTTCCTGGCAAGCCGCGAACTTACAACCGAACTCGTACTGTTCATGAAACGAAACCGCTTGGCCACTGGTGGGCCTAAAAGTAGTTTAACATAAATCCAATATCCGAGACTGTCTGTTCAGAAGACTGGAATCGCGTACGTACGTTTCCGAACTTCGAAAACTATCATCGATGAACATGGAATTTTCATTAAATTCACTACTTGTGTGACGTATATTATTTGCCCATTTTAGTATAGTAATATAATTCAAAGTTAAGTTTTAGCAACAGCAGCTCAAGTCACGAGATTAAACTTTGGAGAAAATGCAGTTTGTTGTATGATTTTCCGCTTGACAACGGGTTTCAAAAACCGATTAGTATCGAAAGTAGAACGTTTGTATTCGGTACTAGCCTCTTGAAACATGTTGTTCTAAACTCAGATTTTAATTAATTTTTCAGAAACTAAAAGTGTTCAAATTAACAACGCGATTTAACTGATTTTGAACCACGTTATTTTCTACAATAGACTTCAGATCAAAAGTATATTAATCACTTGTAGATACGAATCACAATATGACCGATGATCGGGAATGGCTTGAAGTGATTATACCACTGTTGTCCGTCTTCCTGTCATTCCTTAATCTCGAGAATAGAATTAGATAGGTAGAAGATGAGATCAGCTCTGGAAACCGTAAGGGAAGGAGGTCCCGATTAATTCTATAAGAACTTCCGATACAAGGCGAAAGTCACGTTATTTCAATTCAAATATGTTACCCTGAAAGGTGTTAGATAGATGACAGGTACGACTTATTGTTAAAGGAAAAGTATGATGTACAGAGGCAAGTCATTGCTAATTTGAGGCGGAGAGAATATATTTTACGTTAAATAAACTAAAAGTATGATTAATAATTGCAGCCTGGCATCGTCACAATGTCGGGTTGAAATTTTTTATTATATTTGTTCGTGAAAATTATAATTTCTTGAAATAGAGTGATGTTTTTAAACTTTTTAGCTAGGAAAATTTAGACTTTATGTGTTTCTAAGTTTAGAAAGAAAAGAATTCACGCGTATACCTTACAAATGCATTTCTAATATGACTGTTTATAACGGTAATTTTACTTAACTATATTAATTAATTACTAACTTACCATGTCGATATTTTGTCATAGAAAAATAACTAATACAATAAAACCTGTCTATGGCAACCACCCACGGTTCCTTCAAAAACTGGTCTTTTAGACAGGTGGTCGTCCAATAGAGGTGGTGCTTTAATACCGTATTTTGCACACTTTTTAGTCATATCTGCTAAGCCAGGAGTGGCGAACCTATGGCACGCGTGCCAAAAGTGGCACGTAAGAGAAATCATCTTGCACGTAATGTATCATATGATTTCTGTCTTTTTCAATCATCCTTTCTGTTTATCACCCGATCATTTTTTTTTCAATCAGATTTTTTACATTTATTCGAATTAAAGCGTATTCGTTTAATTTCTTTAAATATCGTTCATTATTCGAAGTCTAATACATTGGCACGCATTAACATCTTTAAAGCTAAGTATGCTTACAATATGGCACTCGGACACAAAAAGGTTCGCCATCCCTGTGCTAAGCAAAATTCGAGGTGTACAAAAATAAGGGAATTTTTTAACGATAGAGCTATATTGGTATTGTATTTTATTCTTATTGGATAACTCAATTCACAAGAGTCGTCGTGATTTTATAAGACAGATTTAATACCAATATTTTAAAGATTATTACAAAGATTATTACAAATGTATGTCTGTTGTCTGCTCTGTCTGTGTGTTTGTCCTTCATGCATTACCACACCATTTATCCAATTGCCATGAAACTTCAGGAAGTTGTTTAGTACACTCCCGCGAAGGTTTGTGGCATATGTGAAGACCACCATTTCCCCCTTTCAAAAATATATTTATATATAGATTAAGACTTTTATGACCAACAGATGGCGCTAACTTCCGACGACCTAAGTTTGCTTTTCTGTGAGAATGGACTAAAGCAGATCATTTTCTATCTATCTATATAAATAAAATATAACGTTTGTTTGTTCCTACCGATTCCTTTGAAATTTTGACACAACGTTGCATTCGAATACGCACGTGCTTTTATATAATATACATGTCTAAATTCCCCCTACTGGGGGGAGATGGACGGGATTAAAGCTTACCGTGAAGTACTCGGCTTTTATTATACTATTTTAGATGCGTTTTTCATTGCGTTTTAATAGGGTACGTCAAGAGAATGTACACTAAGAAGAGATTTTTTGAAATTCCTCCACGGGGAAGTGTTATACATTTGTAATAGATACATTTTGAGCCACAACAACGCGTGGCCGGGTCACCTAGTTATTAATAAAACGATTCTGTTATTTTTTCTCATAATACGATTTCATTACATTCCGCGATTTACAATGGCAGTATCAAAAAAGGAAGTTTGCCTGTAAAACTGATTTTTGCGTTAATGCGTTTATTGTTTTTTGAATATTTTGCTTGCGAAAATCATTTGCATATTGTTTTTCTAAAAATATCGTGGAAATGAGGTAGGTTGATACAGAAACTATTTATCGCACGTGTACTGTATATGAGCTTTAAAAAATAAATAAATAAAATAAATTTTATCAAAAGATGAGATCAGCCGATTAATTGTATCGTGTGCAATATTTTATACCTCCAAGAAAAAAATCGTAGGTTCGTTTTCCCACAGTTAAACTTCGCTGCTAATTACCGTTCTGATAATCTATTTTCACTTTCTCTTATAATTTTAACACGATCTTCTAACGACAGCACTTTGCATTTCATTCGTTTTCGGACAATTTCGAACAAACTGAAATGAATTTCCTTTGTTGCTAAGCTAATTCATTAATACCTGCACCTAATTTCAAGGGTGGGAGAAGTGCCCGAGTGAGTTTGAACAAGAGTTTAAACTAATTCCTTACTTATTAGGAGAGGGGAAATGTTGTAGAGATGGGTCGAACATCAATTTAGAAAGCAAACAATCCATTAGAATGGATTGTTTGCTTTCTTAACTTTAATGGCATTTAGTCATTTTGATCGTTAATTAAGTGTGACTATCTTATTCAGATTAATAGTGCTTTTAAAATTTCAGACATTTTTCAGTTTAATAAATCGAAATTATAAAATTCCATTCGTGAGCATCACTTATAAGCCCCATTTAATGTGTTACACAATATACACGTATGTTGTGTAACAAGCTAAAAGAAAGAATAGCAAGAAATTCATCGTGAAAACTGAAGAATAAAGTCAGCAAATTTTCTACATCGTACAATTTTTTCTACGGTAACTGTTTTGAAATATAAAGATAAACGTTTTTAAATCAATTGTATTATTATATTTATCTGAAAAGAACATAATGCAAACTTCATCAAGTATTAAGGCTACAATTGTAAGTTTCGAACATGAAATATGTCTGCAATGCTTTCTGTCATCAATTACTTCAATATGCATGATTTATGGATGGAACTTTTTCAATCCTTGTTCTTGCGTCGTAAGAAACTATAATTATTTGCACAATCTTCTGAACAGATTGTATTTATTCTTGATTGAATGTATCTACTGGATACATTTCGTTCTTACTTTTTGCATGGTAATTCCTAATTCCCTTTCTGTCAAATAAAACTCCTTGTATATCCTGGTATTTGGTTTTCCACAACGACATCTTTGTCCAAGTAGGCGTCCGTATTCTTGCCTTAGTGTTTGCCGTAATATTCAGCATCGTCAGAAGAGTGAAATTAAATACAAAAATAAAAGTAAGGAAATCGAATTACTTTCTCCGAAATCAATTGTTTTCTATTATTAAATATGCACGATTTTCCTTAGTGATTTTGATAGTAGTTATCACGCTATGGCTTCAGTTCTTAAATGTTTTTTACTTTTATCACGATTTAAAGAAAAGAGAATTATTCAAATTCGAAGCAGTTTTCTGTAGCGTTGAAATAGGAATATATGGGACTATGATTAGTGGAGGTTTACAGTATTTGGCTTTCTTTTTATTTCTACTTCTTGTTACTTTAATGGAAGCATTCCAGAAAGTATCGGAAGATTTGTACCTCTTGAACAGGAACAATTCCAACTTGGAACTGGAATTGGAAGAAATTATGGCACAACACCATGAAATTTGGACTTACACCAATCAACTGAACGGACCGTTCAATTACGTGTTAACGATTTTGTATGCTGCTCTATTAACAGCAACGTGTCTACTTTATTCTTTTGCTATTTTCTCCAAAATGGAATTCGCATTGAAAGTCTTTATTTTTATGACTTGTGCTCTAATAACTTCCTTATGTATTGTATATGGATTCCTGATGTCTGTTTTTACGTCAAACGTAAGACATTTTACTGAAAGCCAAAATTTTATTTACAGATTTGATCAAATATATTTCTTTGATTTTTCCTTTTTAGATGCAGACATCGTTTCAAGATATAAGAAGATTTGCTGATTACAATCTGAGTTTAGAACAGAAATTAAAAGTATAGCATTTTTATATTTCTTATTCTTATAAATAAATAATAATTTTTGTGAAATTTAGATTAATATTGATTGTAATGAAAATTACCGTGCAGATGCTGAATTTTATGAAGAGATTTGGTAAAGTATCTTTATGTTTATCTGCTAATGATTACTTCAACGTTACCAAGAAATTTCCCATTAAAGTAAATTCATTTAAATAATATAATGTTATTTATTCAAATCGTATATTGATATGTTTAATTTTTAAAATTTTTCAGATGGCAAGTTCTCTGTATTCCGTATTTTCTGGTCTTTTAAATCTCAGAAAAGCTTTAAGTGATATAAAATGAAATTTTCACGTAATCTGAACTATCAGCAACGTTTCGAGTTTTATTTTAGACCTTCATTTTTAATTAACATTGTAATATTAATTGTATTAACTCCATAATAGTTAAAAGAAAAAATAAATGTATATGACCGATGTGAAAGGGTGGATAAGAGATACTTTAATGTAAAACATGATGGTTTCGATTTCATGGTGTATTAGACTTAAAGAAAAAGTCAAGAATATACCAAAATTAAAATATCATCATGAACTGAATATCACACAACAGTGTATATGATGTATAGAATTGACTTTAAGTATAGTTACTGTGTCTAGTAATTTAACATCAATTATTATGAGTGTCACTTTCCTGGCTGTGATATAAAACAGAGAAAAAATATGGCGATCGGTCAAAAAATGATTTCGAAGAGTTTTACATTTTTGGACTTGGGACACCTTGAAACGTGAAACAATGCAAAAAATTCCGGGTTTTTTTCCTGTCCGTGTGGATATTTCTGTGTGTGTGGGACACGATTTTGTTCACACATTTTGAAGCTTAATAACGCCAGTGCTTTTTGTCGAAAATTTCTGAAATTTTTCAGGGATGTTTCATTATTAGGGGGATTGAAGTAGTAGTGGTTTCACACATACTAATCACTAAAATTGTCGAATAAATGCTTTTTCAGATCACAAATAATTTATTAATACTCACCTTTCACAATACTTGAATTAATTATATAAGAACTGCAATTGGTTGCTTTTTGATATAAATTAAATTTTAAGATATGTTAGAATCTGTTTTAATGCTAGGATCGGTGATGGAAGCATAGTTTTATTATTACCTACGACAGCGACAGAAATTACTCTGTTTCTCCTCGTTTGTACAAGTCACTCGATAGCTGTATTGCTGCGGTAAATAATTTTTCTTTCGATATTCCTGATAATTTTCCTATTGTTTTGCGTTATTTTAAAGTTAATGGAAAATTTGGTTTTGTAATTGTTGATGACAATGGAAGAATTAAATAGTTAATAATAAATTATATTATTCGTTCGAGGAATGTTCGGACGTCATGAACGAAGTTTACGTTGAAAAGAATAAAAAGAATATATTAATATTTAGAGAGATAAATGGTGGATCAAAGCATTATAAATTTACTAAAGTTCATAAAATCGATTGATATGTATTTCAAGCATCCGAGTAACTGTATAATCCACTGTCACAATGTGGAAAGACTACACTAGTAAGAAAAATTATTCGTTGTAAAATTTATGACAAATCATTTTAAAAAAATTTATGGTGTTATTCTGTGTATTTACCGTTTTATCGCGACAAAAAAGACATTACATTCATATATGGCCTACCTGAATCTGTGCAAGGATGAGATTTAGTAATAATTAATGATTTGATGCATAAACTCAGTTCAAAAACTGCATTCCTGTTTATGAAAAAGTCTCACCATCATAATGTAAGCGTGATCCTGATAATGCAAAATCAGTTTCCGAAAAATAGAATTATGAGAGATATAACTTTAAATAGGCATTATTTGATTTTGTTTAAAAATAATCGCGACGAAAGTCAAGTAAGTTGTTTGGGGTGGCAAGCTTTTGCTGGTAAATGTAATTTTTTTATGGAATGCGTGTAAAAAAGCGACAGAAAAAGATTTCGGTTATTTGTTATTGGATTTTCACCCTAACACAGATGCAGTGGGCCTAGTTTTTCGAATTTAATTCATTTCCAGATACCCATTTCGATAAACTTAAAACAGCAAATTCACGTAAATTTCAGAGAGAATAAGACAATTAAATGCCCTAATAATGAACGAAAATTCTAAAACAACATGTAAAGTAAATATCGTATAATAAAATGAAAATTGCATCTACCGGTCTCAAACCGTCCACTTCGGCATCGTAAACATGGCTGCCAGATTAATAGCAGTCGCTACAGAACGTAGATGCTTGATTTAGTTAAGTCGTAAAATTCGTCACATTATTACTAATTTGAAATTGCATCATTTAATAGATTATTTTAAATTTAAAACGTATAAAATAATCTTCAGTTTGAATGAAACCGAGACGAAATGTCTGCGGAAAAAAAAAGCATAACGGGCATATCACGTTTCACGAGTTTCCTGAAAATATAACGCCATGACAATAAAAAAATTTCGTATCGTGCGTGGGGAAGATGCTTCTAAACTTCGAACGCGGCTTAGTTTGAAATTTCGCGAACAAAACTTTCTGAGAGATATAGAACATAGGGGGCTGTAAAGGAATAATTTTAGATGCACACTAAAAATAAAACGAACCATGCAATAAAAACTTAAAACAATCAGAAAATGCTCGGGTGGACAGGATGTCTTTACGCTGCCAGCGGATTTTTTCATTGAGCGCGCAGATACAACTTCAAGCAAATTTTTGTCAAATTTACACACGTAGTACGAGTTGTAACTCTATTCGTAATCGACAGAAATGGAAAACACACAAATACCTTTTCTAGGTTAACTACAGTTCCATTTATCTAAAAATAATTCGACAAAACATTTTTTGTTTCGCCTACAACATCAAGAAGTTTATAAAAAATGCGAACATTACAAACCAAGAAAAATACAACTTTCATTTCTTGTTCTTGTGTTCAGTAAAATATAAATACGAGTATTAAAATGATTGTTCAAACAAATGCAATGAGTTCAATTTCCATTCAATTTTGTTTTTTCGCATTTTGCTTCATATAAGTTATCATTATTTAAGATTTTTATTCTTATGACGTCTAACATGACGAGTGAAAGCTGATCTAGAAGAGAATTTTTGTGAGCAATAATTACACGAAAATGGCTTTTCTCCGGTGTGACGACGAACATGATCTATCAGAGTATGTTTTTGTGCAAAACTTTGCTTGCAATAGTCACAAGTAAATGGCTTTTCCCCTGTGTGAGTTCGGAGATGCTGAATCAGATTTCCTTTTTGTGTAAAACGTTGGTTGCAATGATCACAGGCAAAGGGTTTTTCTCCGGTATGAATGACGACGTGTTTATTTAAATTGCAGGAAAAGTTGAACTGACGATTACAGTATTCGCAAAACAAGACCCCTTCTCCAGTGTGAATCCTCTGATGATATTTCAAATAACACTTCGAAGTAAATTCTTTCTTGCAACTGTCACATTGATACTTTCCATTCTTTGAATTCTGAATGTTTAAACCTGTAAAATACGAAAAATTAAAATATTAAAACTAATTTCTAAACACATTAACTCTTCAAATAATTGTCAAACTAAATATATAAATTTAAAAACACTATTTTAAAAGTATTATTAATGTTTTAGATGCAGATAAAAACAGAATTTTCCTCTTTCTGGTTTTTTACAAATAATATTTAAACCTTAAACCTACACGAAGGATACCATCACACCAGAAACAATAAGTATTCACACGTATTATCAACACACATTAACAATATCACGAAAACTGAAAACAATATAAACGGAGTGTATTTTCCAAAAAGATAACGAATATATATATATATATATAATTTTAAAAGATCTTCGTCGATTTTTCTTTTTTTCTTCACTTGCACGAAAGACGTTTTCTTTCTTGATATATTCTCGTATAATTTCTTAACACTGGCTTCAAGTTCAGTGTTTCGTTAACAGCAGAAGTATCCTTCAACTCTTGTGTTTTCCCGAAAAGAATTCTTCATTTAGAACACAGCAATGCTCTTGAATGGTGGGAAATAATTCTGAAGGTAACAAAGTCTCGAATTAAATGACATCAAAACATTATTTCCTAAGTAAAATTTAAATATTTCAAAAATAAACTAGTAATTCTAGAAATTCTTCCTTGGCTATTTCTTCGCCATAAAATTACAGCTGGGTGTAAAACCTGAAAATGAAACGAATTCAAATTAATTTTTTTCTATCCAAGAACGGTATATTTATACGTTTTAAGTAAATTCAAAGTAGTTTTATCTGCGATTTTTAAAAAGGAGAAAATCAGGTACAAATGTATTTTACGAAGAAGGAACTTCCCTTCGGTTTTCACATTTTACAGCTTTCAATGCAGAACTAAAAGTTATAAAAACTCAACCGTTAATTGAAAATTGTTCTTAAATATATCCTTCGAAACAAAGCAGAAATCTACTTACTAATCTAAGGAATGTTCAGTAAAGAAGACACGGAAAAGTACTACAATACTTGTTACCACAGTCCACAAACACTAGGGACATTCCATGCAACGAGCCAAGAGTCGTGCACTACACCTATTTATTGTCATTTTTTTTCTATTTCGGTAGTATCGAAGTACGAACCGATCCCAAGACGATGGCGCCAAAACGAACACCAAGAAAACACCCAAATGGCACGTTTCCTTTGATTTCTTCCTGAAAGACTTAGCTCATCAGACAACAATTTTCAATCATTCAGTAATTACAATAAAAACAAACTTTAGCAATTCTCTAATCCAAAGCTGTACTCACCGGACCTCGATGCAACCTAACTGTCAATTTGAAAAAAAAGTGGCGCCATCTAATATTTAAAATTCAAAAATTTCCAATTTTTTTAATATTCGAAATTTTTGAGTCTAAAATTCTAAAAATAATCGTTTATTCAAATGAGGTTTAAAAAAATAAATTCTGTCCAAACTATTGTAAATAATTATTTTGAACTCCAATAATCACGAAATCGGTAGTAAAATGTGAGCTAAGTTACGTGGAAAATCCACATTTGAATCTCTACTCCATTTTTATAATTTGTTAATTATTCCATTCACTAATTATTTCATCCCTCAAACGGGAGGAATGATCTCTTTGAAATTCGGCAATAATCGAGGGAAATTTCATGCGGTTCAAGATTATTTAATACCCGGATGTGATGTAATATGATCGGTGTTTGTAATAATTCTATTATTATTGAAAAGGGTAAACTGCATGCGCAAACATAACACTTTGGATATGTCTCGTCTGGTACAGATAATCCTTCAAATAAACCGTCTAAAATAGAAATATTATCCCGATCGGACTCGTTCCGGTACGCAAGATTTTAATATTGCAGTTCGCAGTATCGTCGTCATACATTGGGAGAAAAATTTATAATTTCTTTTTCAAATGTACATTGTAAAAGAATTATAGAAAATTATAGAACTCCGAGATTGGAAGTTGCGAAAAATGAAGACGGCAGAAATCAAATTCGAAATTATCTCGGCCTGCACAAAAATATCCCCAAAATCCGTACGACCACGTCGAATTATTCGAGAATGCGACTGAGTCAAGGCCGAAGCGAAATGCTGGGAAGTTAAAACCAAATTAAAGGAGAATAAAATAAATGTTTACGAGAGTATCCTTAACTGAAAGTAAACGTGGCAAAGTGTGGGCTGCGAAACATCCGGAAGAGGACCAACGGGTGTTAATATTGATAATTTTTCACCAGAGAGATCCGCTCGATTTAGGAATGAAAAAAAAATGAATGGAATAATTCGTAATTAATAAATTATAAAAATGGAGAACAAATTTAAATGTAATTTATCCTCAGTCATTTCGTCTGTCATATTCGGCCATTCGATCGATCGTTTGTGGCTTTTAGGTCCGAAGAATTTATTTATAACACTCCAGGATTATATTGGGAAGAACAAGTAGTAGGAAGATAACTTGTCAAGCAGAAGAAATTTCTCATAACATTTTATAAACAGAATATAAGGTAGAATTTTACGTACGAAGCTACTATGGCATACTTTCGGTTGCCATCGTTTATGAATTGTTCCACAAAACATGGCGTCCTGCGCAGCCACTATCAACACCGAAATTCAAATAAGACAAATACAAATTTCACTCGCCGTTGACATATTTATAATTTCTTTTCTTCGTCTTCTTCGGGAAAGAACAGAGTATGGACTACTATTTTGTAAATTCAACTTACTTTGAAGGTGTTTTTCTGCTTTCTAACACTCTTCGCGACACGCTTCGTCTTTTATTGCTCAGACTCCTTAAGAATAATTTTCGGGGCCGATGGAACTGTACGCGTGAGGCGATACCGCATCCCTTAACACTATGTAATAATAAGTACTCCACGTACAGTCACGTGGGATAAATAATTAAACGCCATATTCTTAACGGCGCGAAGTCACCTTCGGGTTCTATACCACGCTACCTGATATGTTAAATGGTTTGAACCTAATCTGCAAACCAGAATACGTGACGTAATAGTTTAAGCCGACTGCCACATCAATTATAACTATTCTAAGGCTCGTGTTATGGAGATTCCCGAAGTGCCTTCATAGGGGCGACGTAAGCAAAATTCCACATTTCGTCTAACGAAAATGTAAGATGGTTTCTACTTCTTTTCTGAAGGTATTTTTAAATACACATTTTTCAAGAAACGTTTCGTCTTATAAGTTTTAATTATGAAATGAAAGCGGTAAGACGTATAACTGAACGGGAAGTAGCTTCTTCCTAAAACACATCAACACTCGATCTACTTGTTTCCAAACGTTGCCGATATCACTTTTGCTCAACCCTGGTTTACTGCTGACGTCAATGAGGCTCACACCCGGTTTTAATGCTTCCATAGTTTTGCTGTGCCCGTCCATTGAGAAATATCTTTCTACATAGAGCAAAACGGAATTATAATCAAATTCAATTAATATTCTCATTAGATTTGGCGGAAACTTATAGAATTTCATTCTGTGATCTACAAATGGATTATAATACTTTAAACACAAGATTTCATTTATACGTTTTGCAAATAATTGTTGAAATTGAAATTCTCTTACCTGGTTCTATATTATCCCAAAATACTTTTAGGTATTCATCTCTGTCGGGTCGATTCTGTTCGTGGTGGAAGCCGACAAGATGATTCAATTCATGTTCTATGCTTCCAGCAACCTGTTGCCAATGATAGAACTTGTTCTCCTTTCTTTTGACCGACGTGTGAATAACAGCTAAAAGTATACGAATTAATTATACATTTGTTTATAGTTTTTCTGATGTTATTTGCATTACTTACGTAGGGCCTCTGACAATTCTTACGTAATCTTTTTCGTTGGTTCTCTGTACAAATCGAACACAAGTTTTTCGTTCGAAATACTTTATCGTTTTCTTTAGTAATCGTCGAAATTTTTTGGAATTTACTAAAAGTTTTAAAACCAGATATTAATCTAATAATTTTAGAAAATCTTTGACATTTTACGGTTCAAAATTACAGCTTCACCCTCCAAATCAGAAAAAAAGAAACGAATTCGAGTTAATTTTCATATAAAAGAATACGTATTTATAAGTTTGAAATAAATCGATAAATTGACATTAAGTACAACTTTTAAAGTAGTTTATCGGCGACGTTTAAAAACAGGTAGATCGAGTGTTAATACGTTTTACGATGCAGCTACTTCCCTTTTAGGTACAAGTTTTACAGTTTTCGTTGCAGAATTAAAAGTTATAAAAACAAACGTTTTTTGAAAATTGTATATATAAAAATGCTTTTAGAAAAATAGTAAAATTCTACTTACATTTTCTTCAGACGAAAGGTAGAATTTTACTTACGAAGCCCCTATGAAGGCACTTCCGGAATCTGAACAACACGTGTCTTAGAGTAATTTCAAAACATGTAGCAGTGGGCTTAAACTATTATGTCATGTATTCTGGTTTCTAAATTAGGTTGAAACGATCTAAAATTTTAAGTCGCGTGGTATAGACGCTGGAAATGACGTCGTGCCGTTAAGACGATGGCGTTTAATAATTTATTTTATGTGACTATTCTGGCTTCGAGTTTCCTACTTGACTGTTTGTGGATTACTTAATGTTATATAGTTTTACAGAGTGTGAGGGCTTGTCCCCACCCGACACGCTTCGCTCAGCGCCGGGTGGGGAGAAGCCGAAGCGCGCGACTGCATACAAAGGGTCAATGAAGGCTCGCTATCGCATGCCTTGATGCCGCCGAACATGAAGAATAGGCAGTGTGCTGATACATGTTAAAAACTGACTTTTGGAAGCGAATATCTCTCGAAAGGTCACATGTAGAAATATGGTTCCTTTGACATTTCTGCTCGTACAAGGAAATCTACAATTCGAAGAATCGAAAAACCCCTTATTCGGAGCTTCAATCTTACCGAAAAACTGGCCTTTGGAATTTCTTTCCCGAAATTATTTCCAAGAAGTCTGAATATTGTAAGAGGAAGCTTGTCAACAAGAGTGTTAGAAAACGAAAAAATATTTACGAAGTAAGTTGAATTTACGAATGAATCGGCCAAACTCTCTTCTTTACCAAAGAAAATGAAGAATGTAGAAAACTTTCAACGGCGAGTGAAATTTGTCTTAATTGAATGCCGGTGTAGTTAGTCGCTGCACCATCTTGTTTGTGTTCTGTCCACAAACAAGATGGCGACAGAAAGTACGCCATTGTAGCTCTTTAAGTAAAATTCTGCCTTATATTCTATATATAAAATGTTATGAGAAATTTCGTCTTCTGCTTGACAAGTTATCCTCCACATATTCGTTCTTCGCAATATAATCCCGGAGATTTTCTTCTTCAATCCATACTATAAACCAGGGGTGTCCAAACTTTTTGTTCTTCTGGGCCACATTGAAAGAAGTCAAGTATATACTTTGGGCCACAAGTATATTACATATACTTGTGCCCAAAGCTCCATGACATCATTGTATACTTGACGCTCAATTTTTAAATATACAAGTATATTTAAGGATTAACATGTCTAGATTATAGTAATAAGTATTAAAGGTTTATCACGAAAAAGGATATTTAAAAAAAATTACTTCTGCACACACTCAACTTTTATATGAAATAAATTCATTTATTATAAAGGGATCAAACAAAAATTTATTTTAAAAAATAAATATTTCTTGTAAATTAAAGACACAGTCGATTCAAACGACCTAAATTCACGATTTAAGTTAATGATTATTGAAGCCTGAAGGACAGTCCACAGAGCGATGAAAAGAAAAATTTATTTCTATCGACGAAAATTCCACAGGCTCAAACGTTTCGACCTACACTGGAAAGAACAGCAAAACCGAAAAAGATGCTTTGCAAACAAAAATTCATCGATAAGAACAATTGAAACGATGAGACGAGAGCTGACTCTTTTGCTTCCAGTTCAACGCCGTAGAAAATTCTCTACAAACACCAATCACATTACACAACATCCAGGCAGTGGCGTAACGTGGGTGTCAGCCGCCCAGGGCAAAGGAAAATTTGCCGCCCCCTTATTTAGGTATTATTATTACTTATTGTGAAATTTTACCGCTCCCTTAAAGTGCCGCCCGGGGCAGGCCGCCCCTGCCGCCCCCATTACGCTACGCCACTGCATCCAGGTATTAAATAATCTTAAACCGATTGCAATTTCGTTCATTAGAATTATTGCCGAACTTCAGAGAGATCGTTCCTCCCGTTTGAGGGATGGAAAACAATGAATGGAATAAATAATAAATTATAAAAATGGAGAACGGATTCAAATCTGGATTTCCCTGATAACTTCGTTCACACTTTACCACTAATTTCGTGATTATTAAAGTTTAAAATAATTCTTTATAATAGTTTCGACAGAATTCATTTTTTAAAACCTTATTTGAATAAAAGATCATTTTTAAAATTTTAGACTCAAAAATTTTAAAAATTAAAAAAATTGAAAATTTTTGAATTTTAAATATTAGATGGCGCCACTCTTTTTTAAAATTGACAGTTAGGTTGCATCGAGGTCCGGTGAGTGCAGCGTTGGATTAGAGAAATGCAAAAGTATGTTTTTATTGTAATTACTGAATGATTGAAAATTGTTGTCTGATGAGCTAAGTCTTTCAGGAAGAAATCAAAGGAAACGTGCCATTTGGGTGTTTTCTTGGTGTTCGTTTTGGCGCCATTTTCGGATCATTAAGATGATTTACAGTTTTGATGGAAGGAGATAACCTCGTTCACGACTTAACTAGAAAAAAAGAAGACTTTTTTACAAAGCAAAAGAGGAGATTTCTCGGGTAACATTTGACGTATGGAATGTCCCTACTGTTTGTAGACTGTGGTAACAAGTATTGTAGTATTTTCCGTGTCTTCTTTACTGAACATTTTTAGATTAGTAAGTAGATTTCTGCTTTGTTTCGAAAGTATATTTAAGAACAATTTACAATTAACGGTTGAGTTTTTATAACTTTCAGTTCTGCATTGAAAGCTGTAAAATGTGAAAACCGAATGGAAGTTCCTTCTTAAAATACATTTGTACCTGATTTTCTCCTTTTTAAAAATCGCAGATAAAACTACTTTGAATTTACTTGAAACGTATAAATATACTGTTCCTGGATAAAAAAAATTAATTTGAATTTGTTTCATTTTCAGGTTTTACACCCAGCTGTAATTTTATGGCGAGAAATAGCCAAGGAAGAATTTCTAGAATTACTAGTTTATTTTTGAAATATTTAAATTTTGCTTGGGAAATAATGTTTTGATGTCATTTAATTCGAGACCTTGTTACCTTCAGAATTACTTCCCACCATTCAGGAGCATTGCTGTGTTCTAAATGAAGAATTCTTTTCGGGAAAACACAAGAGTTGAAGGATACTTCTGCTGTTAACGAAACACTGAACTTGAAGCCAGTGTTAAGAAATTATACGAGAATATATCAAGAAAGAAAACGTCTTTCGTGCAAGTGAAGAAAAAAAGAAAAATCGACGAAGATCTTTTAAAATTATATATATATATATATTCGTTTTGTTTTTGGAAAATACACTCCGTTTATATTGTTTTCAGTTTTCGTGATATTGTTAATGTGTGTTGATAATACGCGTGAATACTTATTGTTTCTGGTGTGATGGTATCCTTCGTGTAGGTTTAAGGTTTAAATATTATTTTTAAAAACCAGAAAAAGGAAAATTTTGTTTTTGTCTGCATCCAAAACTTTAATAATACTTTTAAAATATGTTTTTAAATTTATATATTTGGTTTGTTAATAATTTGAAGAGTTAATGTGTTTAGAAATTGGTTTTAATATTTTAATTTTTCGTATTTTACAGGTTTAAACATTCAGAATTCAAGGAATAGGAAGTATCAATGTGACAGTTGCAAGAAAGAATTTACTTCGAAGTCTTATTTGAAATATCATCAGAGAATTCACACTGGAAAAGGGCTTTTGTCTTGCCAATACTGTAATCATCAGTTCAACTTCTCCAGCAATTTAAATATACACGTCAAGACTCACACCGGAGAAAAACCCTTTGCCTGTGATCATTGCAACCAACGTTTTACACAAAAAGGAAATCTGATTCGGCATCTCCGAACTCACACAGGGGAGAAGCCATTCACTTGTGACTATTGCAAGCAAAGTTTTGCACATAAACATACTCTGATAGATCATATACGTCTTCATACCGGAGAAAAGCCATTTTCATGTAACTATTGCTCACAAAAATTCTTTCCTAGATCGGTTTTGAATAGTCATGTTGTTAGACGTCATAAGAATAACAATCTTAAATAATGATGACTTTTATGGAATAAAATGCCAAAAAAACAAAATTGGATGGAAATCGAACATATTGCATTTTTTTGAACAATCATTTTAATACTCGTATTTTACTGAACAGAAAAACACGAAATAAATGTTGTGTTTTTCTTGGTTTGTAATGTTCACATTTTTTATAAACTTTTTGATTTTGTGGGCGAAACAAAAAATGTTTTGTCGAATTATTTTTAAATAAATGGAACTGTAATTAATATAGAAAAGGTATTTGTGTGGTTTACTTAGCACGGTAGAATCCATTTCTGTCGATGACGAATAGAGTTGCACTTCGTACTTGTAACGTTCGCTACAATGCAATCGTTGGCATCAGACAAGACACGATAAGTTTTGTCTCACGTGATGGTTATTCTTTCTCTTTTACATTTTTACAACTTCGGCATGAAGTTGGAGTATTCGTGATGATTCATGTCTGATTTTAAGTCTGTCAATTATCCGGAAAGAAGTGTAGCGGAAGCAATTACACAAATTAATCCTTGATTTCTTTAGATTTAGAAAATAAGACAGGCGATTCTACTTTATAATATGTTTTCTATGATTTACTATTTCTATCAGATCTTATTTCAAACAAATATCAAGCAATGGGATCGGTTATTGTATATTTAAAAAACAATAATCTTTAAAAAATTGTAAAAATTTTATGGTATAATTGTTATACAATAAGTAGATATAATGTAAAAGAAGAAAAAAGTAAAAACCTATACATTAAAATACCATATATTAAAAAGTTCTATGAAAAATATAAAAATAACTTTAATAATTGTTCTGTCAACTTAGTGGGCGAACAGAAAAATAGATTAAGCAAAAGTATTCATGTGGTAAACAGAGGAATAGTAGGACATGCACAAGACCCTTTGAAAACAGCAGGAGTCGTCTACAAACTAATATGCACATGCCCAGAAAGTAAGATCTATGTTGGAGAAACGGGAAGACAGCTTGAACAACGTGTTAAAGAGCATGAAGCGGCAATTCGCCTGAAGCGAAGTGAATCCCCATGGTATCAACATTGTAAAAATAATAATTGTATCATAAATAGAAATAGTATCAAAATATTGTATAAATTTGAAAATACTGTAACAAGACGTATCGCGGAACATTATTGTATAAAAAATTATGCAAATGTCATCAACCTGAATACCGGATTATCTGTAGATGCATGCTGGGAAAATTTGATAGAATATAAATGTAACACTGTCGTAAAGGTGTAATATCCACTGAAGAGGCAAAGGAAAATTTTGCGAAATGCATTTGGATATTTTGAATGATAACGCATGGATGGTGAATAATAAAGTAAGAAGTATTTATTAATTTCCACGGTGTCCATCTCAGTTCTTAGCTCTTTCGAAGTCGGATAGAAAAGAGTTAATTTTAGAAACTCGTTTATTTTTAAGAAATTTTTACAATTTTTTAAAGATTATTGTTTTTTAAAGATCTTATTTCATTTAAGAATTTCTTTATAAATACTCTTTTTACAATAATACGAAGTTAATCCCAAAAGTATAGTCTCCCATTTTTAAAAAAATACAAAGAACGTTTATTTTCAACAGTGTTTACATCATTTTAACCTAACAGCGATTATCTTAGTTGTCTTTCTTTATTACTTGATCTAAATTTTCAGAAAATTTTAATGTGATAATTTAATAATTAATATTGATACATTCTATTCAAATATAACAGTTAATTCGTCCGAATAGTTACATTTCAGATGTGAACCAGGGTACAGGTTGCAAATTGCTGTTGGGGGTCATCAAAACTGTATAGCATGTCTACAACAGCAAAAAAAGTCCAAAAAACCGTACCTTTAAACATAATTCTGCGCCAGAAAATGTCGCCCGAAATCAACGGCAAGCGATCGTGAGTAGCGCCGCGCATCTCGCTTCCGAATAAAACTGTCGTGTTTCATGTTTCCCAATTACAGATTTACTACAGTAATTAAATGTCAAAGCTGAATCTCATACTCGGAATAATCTTTATATAACTAGATGATTTATAGAATAAACCTGTGTTTAACATTCTTCCTTTATCGTAGAAATATGCTTATCAATCTTTGTATTCATCTGCTTTATTTACTTTTACTCGTTTCATTTATTTACTCAAACAAGAGAAAATCATTCTTCTGAAATTTATATAACGGGTAATGTAAATACAAATCCATAGCAATGTCTATTATTGCATTCGTTGAATATATTTGATTGCAGTCGAGAAACTGGCAAGGAGACAAAGGAACACAACGTACACCGGAACAATACAGATTATAATTGTACACGTGTAATTCGAAAATGAATTATCCCGATCAACAAAACATATGTCCCGGTGTCATGATGCGTCCTGTATTAGATTCGGCAAAAATATTTGGAATTGATTTTGTAGCTCCATGTCATTGCACGTTACGAAGAAGAGGTAATGAAAGAACAAAACTTTCAAAATTATTCAAAATATATTGTGATTCTATTGAAGCCGTATTATGGACAATCGCAATTGTTTACATTTATTGGATATTTAATTTAGACTTTTATTGCTTACGAATCGTGCATTATTTAAAGGATTACGCGTTGCATGGTGCAGTAGTAAACACTGCACTGATCCTTTATGCAGCGGCTCAGTTCAGTATTTTAAAAAGAAGAAAATTATCTCTGCACTGCATTCAAAGTTGGTACAAGGAAGAGTATAAAATAATTGATAAGATGCAACTCTTACAAATTTGTTTCCTCATGTTTATATTTTTGGTTTTTTTATTTATTTCGATTCTCTCACAGATTGTCGTATACTTAGAAGTTAAAAGACAGAACGGTTCAAACAGCGAAGCATTCGTTTGTTCTGTTAGCATCACATTTGTATATATTTATGTTTCAGCACACATTATATCAATTATCTTAGTTGCTTTCTGTGTAGGTCTTGTCCTAATGAACAGATTAATGAAACTTTCTGAAGAGCTAGCAAATATGAAATCGGAAAATACAGATTTGAAAAATAAGTTACACAAATTTATCAACAAACACGTAGAAATACGGGCTATTATAGAACATGTGAACAAAGAATGGGAAATGCTATCACCGCTTATATATGGATTTTTTATGCACTTCACTTGTGTCATCTTATATGCTGTGATATTTGTGAATGTAGATCCTGATTACAAATTTTTTCTGGCAATTCTTTGTTTTGGTTTTCTAACAGGTTGTCTTGTAATAAGTGAACTGGTGTCATCTTTTGTGTCGTCGGTAAGTATTAACCTCGTAACAAAAATAACTTTAAATTCAATTATTATGCCTTTGTGTCCTTAATTATAGCTTAAATTTATCTTTGTATACTAATTACATTTATCAATTAACAGTACTTATTATACTGGAAAATTATGGATGCAGATATTTAGTCTTACTGATCAGAAATAATATTTTTTATTTAGTTCACCTGGTTTATTTAGTTCACAGGTGAACTAAATAAAAAATATTTCTGATCAGTAAGACTAAATATCTGCATCCATAATTTTCCAGTATAATAAGTCCTGTTAACTGATAAATGTAATTAGTATACAAAGATAAATTTAAGCAATAACTTTATATTTTTTAATATTTTTTGGCATTTAAACGCTGTTTCTCTTACATGTTTAAATCCAAATCCTGTTAAGTATATAATATTATTCGTATTTGTGATTTAATAGCACTAATAAACAATTTTTATTTCATCTTGTGAAACTCCAATGGGCATGAAATAAGGTTGAATGTATCAATGCCAGTTTCTTTAAGACCAGCATTTTTTCATAAGATAACAGACTAGTTCGTTTTACTGTTTGTTTCATGATTGCTTTCGATTAAGCATGTAAATTGCCTGAATAACACACTGAATATAAGCGATTTATGATAGAAATACATATTTTTAGCATAAAGTTATAAAGTAAGGACTCTGTATTAATGGTGAACAGTACAAACTATTATAAAGTAGATAATGAAATGAAATGTAAAAAAATTAATGAATGGATCATCTTTTACAGCTTTATGATGATTTTGTGTCAATTTACAAACTTTCCTCTGCAGATCTACCGTTAGAGTTCAAACTGAAGGTAAGTGTAAATTCTATTTTAGAATTAGGATGGATTCAGTATATTTGTCATCAAGTTAACTATATGTTGAGGAAAGTAATTCATACAAAATGTCTGCAATCCTTGAACGTAACTATACAATAACACTGTAGTAGATTAATTACAATAAATAAATTCCTATTAGGTTTTCTGAAAATTGTAAATGCTATTTGTAGGATTCAGGAAAAGCGCGCAACGACGAACGTTGAGATTTTTTTGTTACATGGTGAGGGCTGCGAAGGATTCTTTTTTCACTAACTCCGATGGTGATGGATTCAGAACGCAAAATATAATCGGAACTTCCTCTTCACGTAATCTGTTTAAGAATAATAAGCTTGCTAACACAAAAACAAATGAAGAACAATATATCAATAACAAATAACCTTTCAGAAACTACACATTTAGATTGCAACGAAAAAATGCTCACTTGTTTTTTTAAATTTGGATTTACAAACTGATCATCTTCAAAACGTTAGCGCATAAACGACAATCCCTGTACAAGTAGAGTTGATCTTTTTCGAAAACACTATACAGATCACTCCGTCGACAGTTTCTAAGCGATATCTTGCATCTGACAAGAGTTAAATATAAATTAGACAGACATACAATTATTAAAACAGAAATATTTATGTGTAGGATAAATTTACTTACCTTTGGTAAACAGAAAAATGACAGCAATAAATTCAGATATCTGTAATTACAGTAGAAAACCGAAAATCGGAATCAATTGGGGACTGCGGTTGTTCAGATTAGGGATTTGTTCCGATTACGGTCTATGTACGAAAAAATATATTAACCTGTCCGATGTTCAAATTTTTCTCCGTTGCGTGTCGCTTCGTGTTGAATTTTCGTCGATTTTAAGCCTAACGAAAATTTTTATAATAATAATCGAGGCTATCGTATCGTTAAAAATTATTTTTTTATTTTGTACAAACAAAATAAATATATTGAAGAATATAAAAACATGAAAATTATACTTTAGAAGTAAATTTAGTATCAAAAACGTTCGATTCAGCACGACACAGTCCGACTGAAAATCGTGCCGATTACCGGCGATTCCGATTACCAGGGTGCGGATTTACGACTCTCTACTGTATTTCGATTCACTGCTGCACACACTGAACCTGCCATACTATCTCCTTCCTTTCAATTACAGTTACAGTAAAAATTTGACACTTGATCTAGCAATTATTGTCTGTCTGTCTCTGCCAACAAGTGGCCCTATTATGTTTCAGTTACAGCTTTTAGAGCGAGCCTTTTTATCTTAGTGTTGTAGAATCTTCGCATAAACACTAACATTTATACATACAGAAAAAAAAAAATTGTTTTGCATTTCTTGACGTTTCAACGTGTCCCGAATCTAAACATGTGAAAATCTTGGGGGTTCATTTTTTGACCGATCTCCACACTTTCGCTCTGTTATATAATAGCAAGAAAGTCATAAATTACGTGTTTATACTTTGAACAACATAAAACACTATCTGGACAGATTTGTTGAAAAATATTCATTAATTTATAACCTGACTATTTTTACTTAGCTGGATGATTTTATGAAAAGATTTGGAAAAATTCCATTGGCCGTCTCTATTGGAGGTTTCTTCTATATAAAAGAAGACTTTTTTATCAAGGTATGTGAAACCTTTACTTAATTTTTCAGCTGAGTAATCCCATTGGTCAATTGTGAATTCTTTGCAGATGGTCAGCGGGTTGTACTCTATATTTTCCACAATTCTCGATTTAACAGGAGTGATGGAAAAAGAAAAGAAATGTGCAGATGTTTCTATGAAAATCACAGATAAAAATAATACTTCAATATTGTAAATTTAATCTTAATTAATCTACGGCCCACCAGTGGTCAAATGGTTCTGTTCCCTAAACACCGGGAATTCGGTCCGGTCGTGGGTTCGCGCCTCGCCAGGACGGGCTGGCCACGCGGAGTTTTCCGGGTTTTCTCCACGTCTGTAACGCCTGAATAGGGGCCAGTTACCATTAAGAAGACCTCCCGGAAGGCATATCGCACAAGTGTCGAGTTGCCAAAATTTAGCAAAACAAATAATTAATTTACGGTTTTCACAACATCATAAATCACTTTTTATTTTCTATACATATTCAAGTAGAATAATTACAATTATTTATTTTATATTTGCTTAATAACAATCATAATAATTTTCACGAAAATAAATAATTTGTTGATGTATTTAGATAAAAACATTAAAAATGTATAAATTTATGGAGATAAAAAAAAACACTTGTACTGCCACATACAAATGCATAAAGAAACGAATTATGTAACCACTCCTAGTTATTTCCTATGTTTAATTTGCACTTGACAAGTACTACTTTTACACACTGGTAGAAACTAATTTTGAATGTAAAGGAAAAATATACTGTCATCAAAGTTTTTTAATATGAGCGCCATAAGTACAGTCAAACCTGTTTTTGTGTGGTGAATGGGGACCGCATAAAAACAAGTCTCACGTAGAAAATAACTCAAAACCGAACGAAATAACTAAAAATTGTTTTTTTTAACTCCTTTTTCTGCAATCCCTAATGGGGAAAAATCCTCTAAGAATTTTATTCTTTATATTAATTAATTATTTCTACTTAAATACCAATCTAACATTAAAAAGTTCAAAATAATCGTCAAAAATGATTTTATTTGATAAATATAGCTGCAGGAAGTGTTATTTCATTTAACAAGGCGTGAAATTTCACACCTGCAGTCTAAAGCTGGAGGGAAACTAACTTACCGCATCTATTTAAATATAACACAATATTTCTGATTTTTATGCTATTAAAATGAGAGGGGACCGAAAAAACGTATGAGAAAAAAATTTTACTGAATAAAAAATGAAAAAAACTTGCTGATGTCATAGAAAACATCCAATAGAGTTTTAAAAAATTTTACAGGAGTCAATTATGTTTCAATTTGATTGAAATTTTCATATACCGCACAAAACAAATCGCACAAATAAAGAATCGCACAGAAGAAAACCGCACAAAAACAGGTTTGACAGTATATGCTTTGTAATATTGTAATATATTATTTTTATGTATATTTAACTTGAATTTAAAGAAAATAAAGTAATGCACTGAAGCACACTTCTGTTCCTACTAATTATACAAAGAAAAGCAATTTTTTTAAGAGTTTCATTTCACGAAAAACATCACTTATTCTGTTTAATAGCATTCGTTACCCGATAATTTTTAATGACACCAAGATAATATACAGCATTGTTGAACCGATACGGTTTATATACTTATTCTGTGATTGTTTGCATTTGTTAAACAGTGTTCTGACACATTTCACCGGAAAATTCATCGTATTTAGGCCTAAATACACAATATTCGTGTGCAGTTATATTTAACTTTATAACTTACCAGTTATATTTAACAAAAATAAAGCTTGTCAAAGCGTATTCGAAACAATAGATTTATTTCAACAATTCGTAGTATTGTTGCCATTGTTTAATAATACTGTGAACGATAATGATTTGTAATTAATATTGTTTATGTGTTAAGAATTTTAAAAAAGATATGTGTGACATTTATATGAAAAATAAAATGAGTATTCTAAAATTTCTATAAGTTCATTATGTAGTATTAATATCATTAAAGAATATTATTAACGTTTCAGATTCATTAGTAAATAAAATTCAAGTGTATTCTACAATGCTGTAGTTCCAAACATTCCGTAAGTGTTTAGGTTTATACTGTACTACGTTATTTGATCATTTGAAATGCTGTTTAAACGAAATTTTTAGCGTTATTCCGTAGAGAAATATGTAAAATACGAAACAATAATGTAGTATTTGAATATATCTCTTACAGATTCTAGCAGGAAGTAAAGTATTGTAATGCTTTAGACGAGAATTTATTAAGAATGTGCCATTACTAAAATCCATTTTGATATTATTTACTGCAATATGAGCAGTTATTACATAAATTTGTTTATGAAATTACATAGGATTCTACCTTAGATCTTACAGTTGGAATAACAAACTGTTTAAGACTGCCTAAGATGAATTTGTGACCTTTCCTCTTTATATCTATGCTTATGAGGTTTATTTTCTACACGACTATCACTTAAACGCACGAAAGAATAAGGTATTTTTACTCTTCCTGCTGATATGTAGCCTTAAACATAACAAAGGAAGTAATTTAATTGTTTTAAACTTGATCCTCGGGTATCTCCAAGTTTCGAGACAAAAAATTAAAAAAAATAAATAAATAAAATAACAAAACAAAATGAAATTCCGGGAAAAAGTTTTGCGGACATATACTGAATATATAACTTCAATATTAAGCCCGTTGCCAATTTATAATAATTAATAACATAAAAAAGATTTTTATAACAACAAATGATAACAAATGTAATCACAAACAAATTTAAATGATGTTTCTGGCCTACCAGTGCCCGTGCTGTTCTGTTCCCTGAACACTGGAAGTTTGATCGTGGGTTCACGCCTTGCCCGAATGAGCTGGCCAGGTTAGGTGTTCCGGGTTTTCGTCACATCTGTGATGCCTGAATAGAGGCCAGTGACCCTTAGAAAGACCTTTCAAAAGGCATTATTCCCCTGCATAGTGACCATCATAAACGTATACAACTACATTACATGACAATTATGCCACACTTTACCACAAGGAGATATAGCTTAAAAGTTTATGTCCAACCAGCCAATACAAGCCAAGACAAAAGCGTTTGATTTTTATTCACTATACACTCCTAGGCCGTTCGACCAATTGCTAGGAAACTCGGTAGTTACGTTGAAATACTTCGATCTTACAAGTTAGATAATGCCGTACGTCTGAAGTTTATACAGATCCGATTGCTATTTTGAGTAATTACTTTCTATCTATCATCAATTCACTGGCTTTAATAAAATAATAAACTAAATATAATTCTTACAAAAAAAAGTACAATTTAAAAAAATATATATATTATATTCACTTAATTACTGTGACAATGATATAGCGCAAAATAGATTCGCTGCATAATTACTGAGACAGGTAGCGTATAGCACTTGCCTGTGTGGAATCGAAAGTGTTACCCCGTGAAAAGTCTATAAGTATTTAATTTTTCACATCAAGCAAATCGGGTTTTTTTATTTGTGAACAGTACTTTCTTAATTCTAATAAGCACTCTTTATTAGCTGAGTGGATAAAACCACCAAACTCCGTTAGTCGTGGGTTCCGGCATAGCTAACGGTCCGAGCATTGGAGTTTTCTGAGATTTCTTCACATTATTAAGTAAGGTAAACAGACCATATTTTATGCAGAGCAGAGAATAAATTGTTCTCTATTTTATACTGTAAGGCATACAAGAAAAAGTTTGAAGTTTATAGTTGGTATCTTTAATTAATGATTACTTTTATTGATTTAATTTTGAATTTATCTGACCATACAATCCTATTCCAATTTTCTAAGGTCTAGACTTTATAGCGTTTGGCAAAATTAAGACGTTTTTGTTTATGTAATTTGGTAACTTTAGGCTTCTTGAGCTTTCAATTTGTTACTTTTTAGGCACGTGCGAATAGTTGATGTGCTGTCTTCTATTCCTAAGCCCCTCTTTACCTTTGACGATGTATCGCAATGGCTACTCGTTATCAAACGTTTTCTTGCTGCCTGCTGTTAAATTTTCCTGGTACGTTAGCTCACTATTTTCAATTCTGGTTGATAAACTTGAACGCCCAATACCAACTTCTAATGCGATTTTCTCAACAGAAAGACTATTTTTCAGCAGATCCACAATACGAAATTTCTTCTCGCTAGAAAGCTTCTTCGTGATGACGAATATCAAGCAGCAGCATTTGCATATTTATACGCTAAAATCTTGTCAAAATGCACGAAATTATATTGTTGATGTTATAACAAATTAATTTATGCGTTGTATCCACCCATACAACAACCAGAACTTATACACCATCGCTACTTTAAAAATATAAAAATTATTTTAATTTTCTGCTATTATGTAAATATTTTAATAATCTTACAAGTGATTTATATCCTTATTTTTTGCAGTTTTCAGAGATTTTTTTATATTTTAAGGATTAAAAAAACCTTCAGTTTTACTTAATATAAATTGTCATAAATGAGTTTTAGGAAAAATAAAAAACATTTACCATATAACACGAGTGTGAAACAGCAAAAGTTTGTCGATTTTTCCAGTGGTGAGGAGTTAAACGGTGTCGAATAACCCAGAGTTTTTTTCTTAATATTAATGCTTATGTAGGTCGGCCGGGACTACAGACACCTGACTACTTAACCGATGGTGTCGAGTTATACCTATGACGACTTACGCGGACTCGACTGTACATACTGAGCGTGTATAACAGGGCACAAAGTGCCTTTTGCTTTTGCTCTACAGAGAACCTGGACACCGTCGACCATATGATCTATCATTGTCCAATTTCGGATTATGATAAAGTTATTCTGAAATTAGAAATCTTTACGCTTGGTTTCAGGTGGCCATAACCACTAAATAAGTTTGTACACAAGCCACTGTTTGATGCCACTTTTTACAATTGTGTTCAAAAAATATGGAAGATTCTAATGTCTAGTTTCTAGTTTTACATTTTATTTTCACTAAAAACCATATACTAATTTTATGTTTACTTTGTATCATATATTTTGGTTAATGTATTCTTAGTGTTATACATTCATAGGAGTGGTGCACTTATTCAAATATAAAAGAAAAACGAGCGAGAAACAACTACACGGCGTTTCTCCCACGATAAAAAATGCGTAGAGAGTGAGTCTGCTAGCGTTATTATTCTATCACGTCACACCTGACGGCGTTAGTACAATGAACGTTTTTAATAGAAACCGCCAAATTAAAGCCAAATTTAAAACGCTGCCACTCAAGGAGTTGAAAAAATAAAAATAAAAATATTATATAAGAGAAGATCTATTATCCTCTACTCCTGAGTAAGATATCGTGAGAAATCCTTGATCCCCCACCCTCCTCAAAAAACGTTACGTAATTTATACCGTGTCTCTTTACTGTGATTGAGTACACCTTCGTTTACTGTTACAGTAATAGAAACAGTTTACTCTTCTTATTATTTGATCGAAATTTCGAGTGAACATTAAGGTGAATATTCATTAACTGCTATTGATTAGTGACACTGTATTTAAGTACAAGAGGTAAAAGTCGACTCCTTATAAACTACGAATCGTATTCCGTAAGAAAAATTTGGCTCCATCAAACTTCTACGATAGGGATACTGACATAACTTTAACAAAGAGACAACATGGATACTTGTCAAGAATGTGCTGCTGTGATTGCGTTGTCAGCAATCAGTGTAGGCGATTTTATTATTAATAAAAAGCAGAAAAGTCGATGGCAAGTACAGTACTTTTTCGTCAACCGAATAAGTCAATTTGTCAATCTACTTTATTTCGTCGAATGGAGGCCATCGATCTCTAGGAATTTTTTTAATACACGAGAATGAACGTGGTTTCCTTCCAAGAGCTGTTTAGACATCCGTGGAGAAGATTGTATAAACCACATGGTCGAGCTGCATTTCGTCCGGAAATGAAACTTGCGTTGACATTAAAGTGAGGCAAAAATATAAGTTATAATTGAAACTACAGCTGTGTAATCGATCCTCTTTAATATTAATATAAATTTTTTATAGATATGGCAGGGAGTCAATATCCAATGTATGGTTCGTGATTATAATGTAGAAAAGTGTACAGCTAGAAAAATCATAGTGGAAGTCAGTACTTTCATCTCAGTTGCATTTTATATATACATGTATATATATTATAAAAAGAAATTGTCTGCATTAAAATTTGTATAATATTAAGAGTAAATAATTGTCATTTTTAAAATGAAATTTAAGAATGTAAGCAATATAATAATAATAAATGTATCCACATTTCTGACAAATGATACTGAAAACCTATTTACATTGGTATTTAAAAAATTCTTCTCACTGCTGGCCAGTGATTAGATTTGTCATATCTACCTTCTGTCAGTTTGATAGAATTCTAGATAAAAAATTAAATTTCTCTAATTATACAGTAGAGCGTCGATAAGTGGAACGTCGGTAAGTGGTATGGCCGGAAAGTGAAACAATTTTCAATCAGACTGTGTCGTGCTGAATCGAATGTTTTTGATACTAAATTTACTTCTAAAGTATAATTTTCATGTTTTTTATAATCTTTAATATATTTGTTTTGTTTGTACAAAATGCAGAAATAATTTTTAACGATATGATAGCCTCGATGATTATTATAAAAATTTTCGTTAGGCTTAAAATCGACGAAAATTCAACACGAAGCGACACGCAACAGAAAAAAATTCAACAGGAAGCGATACGCAACAGAGAAAAATTTGAACATCTGACAGGTTAATGTATTTTTTCGTACAAAGTCAGAAACTGGAACAAATCATTAACTGGAAGGACTCCAGTCTCCAATTGTTCCACTTATCGACGCTCTACTGTATATAAATATAAAATCGACAAATTTAACTATTATAAAATGGCAAAAAGGTTAATTTTAAAGGTAAGTGTAAGTTTTATATAAAACTGTAAATGCTAATTACCAGTAAAATCGTCATTAACCTCTTAACAGTGGAACAGTGAGACGCCGCGCTACCAGTTAGTTGTGGAGGTAAACCGTGGGAAAATTTTTAAGAATTTTCCCACGCGTTTTTTTCGTTTCCGGTTAGGGAAAAAATTTTTAAACAGTTACGTCTTGTAAAAAAAAATCGTTCTTTATTGTCACATAATTTTTTTATATGTGAATTTTTTTCGCGGTAATTTTTTGCTAAAAATTTTTTTTTCAAATTTATATTAAATTCTTTTTTGATTTTTTATCCGATACGATTTTTTCAAAAGTTTTTAATTTATTTTCAATTTTATATAATTTTTTAAAGTTTTAGGCATTTAAGTCATGACGATTTTTTTCAACCTTCGAATCAAATTCAAGAAAATGTAATTGACAGTTAACGAATTTTATCCACAACAATAGAAGACGTAAAGGTTGTTATGATTACAACTGGCGGCCTTTCCCCCCAGACTGAAATGTGGGTGAAGGTCGTGTCGTGTTCTACTTTCTGTAGAAGTGACGTAATCATTGTAAATAAAAGAAAATTTCAGTATATCGTTTATTTAAAATTTTAAAATTCCTTGTTCAAATTTACACCGAAATATTAAAGCGAATTAAAATATTAGCATTTTGTAAATAAACTTACTTGACATATAATAAATTTAAATAAATTAATCTTTAAGAAACAACAAAACAATAAAAAAATGTAGAAATATTTTTATATTCATCTTCACATTTATAACATATGTTATCGTCATTAACCGATATTTAATTTTAAAAACAATTTTCACAATTGGCATGCATCAGAAAAAGAAAGCACAACTTCCCTAAAACACACTTCATTGAGAAGGTCCGCTTCACTCTGAAAAAGCTGACAGTTTTATGTCAGAAATCCAATGTGTGACCTACTTTCTCTAACGTAGTAAAACAAAGTAAGTTGCAGTACAACAATACACATAAACACAAATAAATTAGTAGCTCAATAATACATACTTTCATTTATATCCATATGTTATATCCAAAAGTCAGTTCTCCCAAATTGTCGAAAAATAAATTATTTTCAACTTTTCTTTTTGTAAAGTAGCATATTCTGAAAAACAAGTTCTATATTCAGCGTAAAATTTCCACCTTTTATTCGTTAAAAACAACGCAAAATGTATGGATCCACGTAATAAAAAATTATCGCAGTGAACTTCCAAAAAACCAGAAACACAGATACACCAGACTGCACTGTACAAAATTTTGCCACGAACTGATTCATATTTTAATGCACCTGTGAATAATTTCATCACATGACGAAAAGTTTTTGAATAAAAGCTAAAAGTTTTTAAAAATTCTTTCATAAAATCCGATGAATTTAATTAATACACAATATCTAGATCTGTTTAATAAAGATTAATAATTTTCCATTATAATTATGCAAATCAGATATAAAAAAGATCATCGCGCAAATTCTCCCGCAAACCATGGATGACTCTTACGTCATCTGGATTGAAGTTTCCTGCAAAATAGTAAAAATTTTTATATAATTATTTTACTAATCCAGCCAAATTTAAATAATATAAAATGTCTAGATCTGTTTAATAAAGATTAGTAATGTACTATCATTAATATGCAAATTAGATATGACAAAGATCACTGTGGAAAAATTCCCGCCAAGATAAAAATAGCTTTCGGTCACGTGATCACCAAGAAATACGCCTTAAATTTAATGTTTGTGTACAAATTAATACATTTTAACTAATGTCATCGTTTAAAATTTAATGTTTCTGTAAAAATTAGTAAATTGTAACAAATTTCATCAAAGACAACAGAATAATTTTCAGCTTATAAAAACTCTACAATAAATGATTATTTCTTCGAAAGACGTCGATATGCACGAATAAATAATAAATATACAATAATGCTTTTATCCATTTTTAGTGGATATTGTAAAAATTAAGCTATTTAATTTGTTTGGCTTTTATAATTTAGTTTCTGAATATTTTACTGTGAAATTCCATTTAGTAAACAGAAACAATGACAAGCTATTAATTATAAACAGGACAATAAAATATTTTTTACGTAAATTGAGTGAAAATACAGAAAAAAACGAATTATATCAAAGATGGGGACAAACAAGCTTACATCCCAGAACAGAGCTTATAATTTGTTGTCAATTTCAGCCTGTTCCTACTGTTATTAAACAGATCTAGACATTTTATATTATTTAAATTTTGCTGAATTAGTAAAATAATTATATAAAAATTTTCACTATTTTGCAGGAAACATCAATCCAGATGACGTAAGAGTCATCCATGGTTCGCGGGAGAATTTGCGCGATGATCTTTTTTATATCTAATTTGCATAATTATAATGGAAAATTATTAATCTTTATTAAACAGATCTAGATATTGTGTATAATTAACACCTTATTCACCGAATTTTCCCCGTAAAAATTTAAATTAATGATTAAGAATAATTAAAAATAATTAAAAAATAATAAAAACGAAAAAAAAACGAAAGAAATGTGTTAATTTTGAAGAAAAAGCTTCAAAGTACAATTTCCTTTTTCTCGCCTATCCGCGAAATCTGACACTGATGAGTCATTGTTTACACAGCTGGATGACCTTGAGAACAGCTGGTGTCGTCTTTCGCGGGACATTCTCATGAAACTCTCGGGAGGAGAAGGGTAAAAAGTAGGGTGAATACTAGATGGTGGTATATTTCTAAATATTTTTTTTTAATTACGATTTTAATTGATATTTCCGACCCCCCCGACTTAATTAAACGTAATTATAAAAAAATCTATTAATTAAAAAAATTAAAAAACTATTGGATGTTGTTTTTGACATCAGAAAATAGCTTTAAATAACTTTACCGAAGTAAAATCGACGCACTAGAAGTTTAGAAGGATGAATGAAGTTCCAGAAAAAAATCCCATAAAAAAACAATTAAGCGTTAATTACGGTCATTAAAGGTTAATTAAAATCGCAATAAAATTTTTTCGCGCGGGTAAAAATTTTTCAAAAAATTTGGAGACTTAGAAAACATTCCAAAGATCAAAAAATTTTTTTCCGGGTCCCAAAGTACCGTTTTTTTGTAAAGCTATAAAATTTTGCCCGAGTTATCTCGGGTTTGGACGTCTATGCACGTCAATGGTCGTTAAGGGGTTAATTAAATTCATCGGATTTTATGAAAGAATTTTTAAAAACTTTTAGCTTTTATTCAAAAACTTTTCGTCATGTGATGAAATTATTTACAGGTGCATTGAATATGAATCAGTTTGTGGCAAAATTTTGTACAGTGCAGTCTGGTGTATCTGTGTTTCTGGTTTTTTGGAAGTTCACTGCGATAATTTTTTATTACGTGGATCCATACATTTTGCGTTGTTTTTAACGAATAAAAGGTGGAAATTTTACGCTGAATATAGAACTTGTTTTTCAGAATATGCTACTTTACAAAAAGAAAAGTTGAAAATAATTTATTTTTCGACAATTTGGGAGAACTGACTTTTGGATATAACATATGGATATAAATGAAAGTATGTATTATTGAGCTACTAATTTATTTGTGTTTATGTGTATTGTTGTACTGCAACTTACTTTGTTTTACTACGTTAGAGAAAGTAGGTCACACATTGGATCGCTGACATTTATACAAAAAATTTATACTTGAAGAATTTTGTTTTTATAATTATTGCCTAGGGTTTATGCCGAAAATATTTATCATTTATATTTGTAATTACAGTTAATTCGAATAGTAATGGCGCTTAAATATTTATAGGATTAATTGAAGTTTTTGAATTTTGTTTGAGGAAACTGAGGAAGGCAAGAGTATCGACAGTTGTATAATGAACTGAATTTAAGTAAATTAGGTGACTTTGTATGTTTCGATGTAGTTTTTTTATAATATTACGATATACGAACTTTCGATTTTGTAAATTGTATTATACTAAAAAATAAAGTTTTTCGTTATTCTCCTACTTAATGATGTATTTATAATGTTTCTGAATTAAATAATACTTATTAAATTGAAATCCAAGCTTTACAAAGTACTATGAATATTAGAGAAGACCGTTTTACTATAAACTACTACGTTTTACTACAGCTTACTCCAATGTTGATTCTACGAAAAGTAGGTCAGACAAGGACCGTTAGACTAATGATGTAAGCTGTTTACTTTTTCCGGTTGCATCAATGCTCTCCCAATAGCGTCATTTACAGAAGTCACACCTACTTTTTTTGACGCGAGCCAATTAGTAATATTAATTTTTTTAACCAATCAGATGACAGCGGAAATTTAAATTCGATTTATGTCGATAGATGGCCGTCTAAAATTTCATATTTATTTTAATTTTTTCTCTTTTATTGTAATTTCTCGAGAACTAAAGGATATTCCAAAACAAAGTTGGAGAACCCAACTACTCGTGAAATTCTACGACTTCACGAAATGGTCCAGGTATTTTATAAGAATTTTTTAACGACTATAGTCGTCCTTCACCACTGCCACTCGATCGTCTTGGACGACTATATTTCGTCTTTCACTGTTATATAATTTCATTAACAGGAAGATAATGTATTCGATATAGATTCCCAAGTAAGTAGTATTTAAAATAATATAGTTTATAATTTAGATTTTAATTTTTATGATTTTAAATAAAATATAGAGTATAACTGATTTAATAAATCGAAAAGAAGTGGACGCAGTTTCTCTTTGGCATGCCATGGAGAGTACAGCCCATTCAGAAAATGCGGTATTATTCGTAATACCGCAAAACACGGCAGTGCCAAAGAAGATGCAAGATGAAATGGCTAGGGTAACTCGAATTGCAAAGAACAATGCGATAAAAGTAAGGGTTTTTATTCTTTTTCTTAAAAATAAATAAAGATCTCTGATAAATAACAAAGCAATTTATATACAGATAGACTTTAAAAACAAGCAGATATAGAAAGCGATTATGTAGCTAGAAAAGAAGAAGAAGAATTTAATAGAATTATAAAACAAGTAAGGTTTTTTGTTTTGTTTAATTTAAAAAAAAACTTAGATGAATAACAAGGTAATTTATATACAGGCATCTGCAATTAGAAAATTTCACAAAGAAAAATTAGAAGATAGTGCATTTATCGAGTGGCCCAAAGAAAACAAAGAAGAATTAGAAGGCTACTTATACTTTATGGGGAGGGAAATAAAAAGTCAACAAAAAAAGAAACAAAGGGAAGAAAGAGAAAGGCGGGAAAGGTACCTGCAGCGACCCTCTCTGCACCGTACGCAATTTGACGATTATTTGGGGCAGAGCAGCCATTGGGGGGGAGATTCATAGACTCCTCCTCAACCTCCCTCCTTATCCCCTGAAGTTATTTATATAATGTTCATCCCTGCATCCGGGAACATTATATAAGAAATCTGACTTAAAATGAATATTAAGTATATTTTTCTTATATATCTATATTTAATTAATAATAATAATAAAAATAGGAAAAATATTTTAGATTTCGGTACTTTGAATTCAGGTGCATTAGATTGGAATACTTCATATTCAAGATGTGAGTAATAAATATAATATTTTAAAAATAATGCATATTTATTTATTTAATTCATATTAATATAAAATAGATTTTAACCCCTGCAATGTATGGAGGGATAATGTCGGAGTAATTATAGACTTTGAAGCTTTCACAATAGATGGCATGGACCTATTGTTTAATACGTTATGTAGACAACTTGGTTTAGTGGCACAAAACTTGAATGAATATCAAAAAATTGAATTTCATAATGAAATAATTACTTTTAAAGATTTAAGTTTTGCTAATAAAAAAATGTAAGATTTGGCAATTATTTACATGGTTTATATTTAGCATATGAAAAACAATATTTTGGAAATTGGGAAAAAAGTGATAATGTGTGCAAAATTTTATATAATTTATTTTTAAAATATAAATTTTTTTACTATAAAGGAGGAGAAATTAAAAAAATCACTTGAACTTAACTTCAGAAATATACAATGTGAATATTCCATATTTTGATCTTGAAGAACGGGGAGTGCCCAAATCTTCAAAAATTCGAGTTCCATGTCCCATCATGCTAAAATATATCCGCATTATTGCCATGCTTTGAAGAACTGGAATATAGAGAGGCCATGTCCTCATCATCATGAAATATACCCGGCATATATGTATGCCACCAAATGCGTTATTTTAACGGGAAAATTTGCCCATTCCACACCCGGTTTACACAACATTGCAGCTTATGCGATGTTTTTTCGTATAAAGCATTTATGATCGAACAAGGTAAGTACATTTTATTATTATTATATATAAAAATTGGTAAATATGATTATATAATATTTATTTTATTTATTTGTACAGGTTTCTGGCAATAACTGCATTTTAAATAACTGTATGTTTTTGAAAAATAAAACAATTTTTTATATTTTAAATATTTTTATTCATTGAATTACAACATTGATTATACATTATAGTCAATGGGCGTTAGAGGGGAGGGGGAAGGAAGGAGGTGTTGAGAATAGGGTTTGAGAGAGAAGGTAGAGAGTATGGAAGGAGAGGGGTAGAGAGGCGGGTGTTGGATGAGTAAGAGGAGGTTAGAGGTAGAGGATGGGAGAGTAGAAGGGGGAGTGATGAGAGGGAGCGAGGAGCGCAGATGAGGATGAGGGGGAGGAGAGTTGAGAGTAGTGTGAGGGAGGTAGAGGGGAGGGAAAGGGAGAGGTGGGAGGAGAGTAAGTGGGGGAGTGCGGAGTTAGAGGTGAAGAGGAGTGGGGAAGGGGTTGGGGGTGAGAGGAGTTAGAGGGAGTGAGGAGGAGGTGGGGGGAGAGAGTGGAGTTAGAGGAGGCAGGAGAGTGGAGGAGAGGGAGGAGGTAGAGTGGGAGAAGGTTGAGGGAGAGGAAGTGGTTAGTTGGGAGGAGAGAGTAGATTACAACATTGATTATACATTATAGTCGGTGGGCGTGCCAAATATAGATGTTGTTCGGCAAATTTCTTTACAAATTCATCATTATAAAATTTATCAGTTTTACTCAGTTCTTTTAAACATTGGTTTCTATTCATTTTATATAGAAAATACAGACAGAAAAATCCACAATTCATCGAATATAAACTCTGATGAACAATATTATTCCAACAGCAATTTCTGGAATTTCGTTTAACAAATGTAATAATTTTTGGTTTAGTTGGTTTCATTCCATAACTATCGTAGTAAAAACAGGTTTTTCCATCGAAAAATGCGGATACCCAATGACTTCCAGGCTTATTTTTTTCGTCTAGATTAATTATAAATGATTTATATTTACCGATGCAAACGGGTAAATCATCCGATGCGAAAACTCCTCCGAAAGTTCTTTTAATTTTTTGGTCACTGGAGGCCAATTTCCATAACGAAATAGTATTCATTAGTAATCTACAAATACTGTCCTTGAGTGATCAATTTCAAGAGTGTTATTATATTCAAGTAAACAAATAACGTTTACAGTTTCTAATATAGCGGTTGCAAACTTTAATTCAATTGATATGTTTCCTTGTTCGCTTACACTAATATGCGATTCTGATGCCGAACGATCGGGAGAAAGATCAAAAGAATATAAAGTATAGCCATCTTTATAATCCCGGTAGGATATATTTGTAAATTTATGGTGATTAATACATCCTATATCTTCAAATAATGATATAAAATTTCTTGCGTATATGCTATTTGTATAATCGGGCGTGTACGGTTTTGATGGGATCATTTGGTTGTCTTTTAATAGACATATATAATTTAAATTGTAATTTTTAAAATTGAAAGGATTATATTTTACATTTCCATTAAATGCGGTATTAGAAACTAAACCGATAGTCATTCTATAAGGTAATTGCCCAATTACTGCATTTGAGATATTAGTAGACTGTATTCCGCTACTTAAAGTAAAAACTTTTATATCTGCTCTTCGAAATGGCATTTTTATGACACCCGTTTGCAATGCTTTTTCTATGCCTATTTGAACAGATGAACTAACATCTACTTTATTAATTTTTAAAGATGCATTTTTAATAATAATTTTATAGTTATCATTAGATGCCATTAAAGCAAAATTATCCTTAGATCTTTCCAATTTAATTCTTAAATCTACGTTATTAATTAACAATTTAGGTTGATGCGACAAATCAATATGTAATCGTCCTACTAAATCTATTAGTTTACTTTGTTTAGCAACATTAAATCTTTTAGTCAATCCCTCATTATTTTCTTCTATCGAATCCATATATTGTGCAGTATCTTTATAAAATAATGCACTTGTTAAAAATGTTTTTTGAGCATCCTTTGAATAAAATAATAAGGCATCTAAAATCGCCCGATATGGATAATTAACATTTGAAATAATTTGCTTGTCGTTTAGAAAAACAGTACATTGTGAAAACAAACTATTTAAAAAATAATTAACAGGTACAACTTTTTCATCAGCTCCCACATCTGTTCCATCCTTTTTGGCAATTTTTACTTGAACATGCAGATAAATTGAATGTAAGTCGATATAATTTTCACCAGAACCGGATACATAAAATTCAATAGGTGCACGACTGTCAGAAATTGTCGCAATTGGGTGAACTATAACTTCCGATGTACTGTCGATAGCGAGTTGAGTCGAAACGGTACTAAATAAATCCAACTCACTTTTAGTGCAGGGGCACGAATGGGGGTCCATTTTCTCATTCGGTAAATATATCTTGTACTTTCCGTCTTTTATTCTGTGACTGAACTAATCTTCTCAATCGTTTTCTTTTTATACCCGATCCGCTTTGTACTTTTTTAACTATATCATCTTTGATTTCGCTGCCGATATCTTTTAAATGCGCTTTTGTTGACTCTTTAAATGATTTTCCCGCAATTACGTCTGATCCAACACCCGTGGCAAGATTTAATACTTTTCGTCCAAGATATTTTCCAACTTTCCTAAGGATAGGTATAGATTGACGAAATAAATCTCCAAAAAATCCATAACCACGCTGTATTTGGGGCCCTGAAAAATAACCTCTTCCTCCCATTCCCAAACGGTGCCTGAATATTAAATCGGGAGTCAATACGCTACCTCCTGCTTGATTGCAGTAATAATTTATACAAACTTTTGGATCGAGCTTCATTTTGCTGCTCTCAAAGACAAACTAATGCAAACAAATAAAACTATGTTATATTTATAACTGTTTAAAAGATAAAATTAATATTGTTTTTCCTCCAAAAAAAAACAATTTCTTTTCCACCTACAGATCTCAGTTCGATTTCTATAATATCAATATAATTTTTCTTTAACGGAAAATACAAAGGTGTCGGGTAAACTCTATTTATCTGTTCTTCTTTCTCAGTCATAACCGGTATAACTCTTAATAATGGTGCAGTTATATCTCCGACATGATGAGAAGCAATAATATTCGAATAAATAAAAATTTCCGAAATTCCTGCAGACATTTCAATAGGATAGCGACTTATATATTCACCGGGTGGAAATTTTACAGTTGTGAACCCAAGAAAATCTTTTAATTCATTTCCAAATTTTACAGAAATATTCAATGGAACTTTTAAAATAACCTTATTATTTGGTAGTAATGCTAATTTTACATGTTTAAAAATTCCCAGAAATTTTTCAGGAGACGAATATAACCCTATAGGAATAAATATTTTTTCATCTCTATAAGTTTTCTTAATTACTTGTTTTTTTCTATTTTTTTCCACAAAAGTAAAAAATTGTCCAGAGTAATCCTGTGTTGATAATCGAAAATTATAAATTGAACTACCCCTTAATACAATATCTTTGTTGGGTAAATTTAGCATATAAAGTAATTTTGACGAATGATCTACAGTAACATGCAACTCATGCGCATCTTTTATATTTATATTTACAGTTTGATTATTTTCGTCAAAAATAAATTCAGCTAATTTAGAACCCGTTATTTTAATTATATTTTCATTTATTATATTAATCAATTTCTTCTTATCATCTGTAATGGCAGTTAATGGAATCATATACGATTTATCTGGCAGTAGCTCATCTTTTTCTTTTACAGTTTCTTCAAATGTAACAACGTAATCATTATTGTGATTAGATATATTAAACCAATTTCTTGGAATAATAACTTCTGTAAGTCCAACTCCCCAATTTCCATGTAAATTAATAGGAGGGCTCATTTTCACCATAAAACGAGACTGTGTATTCTCAGGAAACAAGTCCATACTTGCATTACTTATTAACGTTACGAAAAAGTCTGATTGCATCATTTTGTTACCTTTTGTAATTCTTCGGTATAGAACCTTCCTTCTAAAATCTCGTTATGTGTATCTTTTAATACGTAAGTCGGAGGATGCGATAGAAATCGATCGTGAATAACAAATATTTCCTTTGTCCACCCTGGCAGATATCCGCGACTAAATGTTTTACGTATTTTCGAAATTCTAACTAAATCACCAATATTAAATTTAAATTTACTTTTCCTTTTTATATCATATAGCCTGCCAAAAATTGTACCGTAATGCAATGGACCAACTTCAGATGGAGCCATCCCGATACTTCTATGAAAACTATTATTATATCCTTTTACAATATCGTTTAATTTATCAATATATTGATAAGAATTACGATAAGTAAATAATCTATATATTTTATTTCGTAAAGTTTTATTTAATCTCTCAACCACAGAAGCTTTAGTATCTGAATGAGTTGAATAGTGATTAATTTTATATTTTTTAAACAAATTTTTTACTAATCTATTATAAAATTCGGTTCCTTTATCAGTTTGTACATTTTTTGGAATATTTCGTTTAAAAATAATCTGAAATGCCTCCGAAACAGATTTAGGTTTTTTATCCTTTATTGGCACAACGTAACAATATTTACTAAATACATCAATTACTGTTAATAAATATTTTATCCCTTTATTATATCGGGAAAATTGCTTTAACACAATTAAATCAGCCTGCCATAAATCATTAGGATGAAAAGCTTTAGTTTTTCTTCGAGAATATTTAACTCTTACAGGTTTATGTAGAGAATAAACAGATTGAGAAGATAACCATTTTCTGACAGTAGATCTCGATAAATTAGAAGCTTTAACTAGTTTACTCACTCCTCCGAACGATGCCGAAGATTTCGGGTTATAGTATATTGATTTCAATAGTTTCTCCATTCGGGACTCTTCTTCCTCTTTTTCGATGACTTTTTCCACTGGTAAAATACTCTTGGAGAAATTGTAGAAAAAATTTCTTCGGGACTTTCGACTGGCGTCGGTTGATATCTTGGTTTTTCGCCGATTTCGGGTAGAGTTGCCAAACCTTTATTTCCTATCCATTCTCTGGGAACATTTATTTTTCTTACAGCTTCCCAAAAAACGTTAAAGCCCACTGGAGATAACGGCGTTTTTCGATTTCTCATTAAGTGCGAAATTAAATCCACCATATTACTGCCCCCCACGGGGCTGCCACTAACTGTTAATTCACCCTTTGTATTCCATCCGTAATGATTTTGTCTCAATTTATCAATTAAGTGAGGAATATATTTTTGATATAGTTGCGGTACAGATATAGTTATTTGTTTAATAAATGCATCCTCACCATTATCGTCAGCAGAGGGTTTTTCATCGAGCAGTTCTTGATTTTCATCGGACACAACAGATACTCTGACTGGCTCTTTCGGGGCATGGACGGTTCTCTGATATCTCGAAATCAACTGACTTAGTAATTTGACTTTACTATCGTCAGATAAATCAGTACTCTCGAGTAATTCTTCGATATTATTTCCAATTCTTATTTCAGGTTTAATTTTATACGCAGCCAACAATTCGGGAGGAACCAGTGCCATTTGCTTTGCCATTAAATTCTTTTTCCTATTACTTTACCAATTAATCCTCCTGCCATAGACAAAAGTGGTGCCAATAGAAGAGGAAGGAATCCACCAGATTGATTAACCAAAATTTTTTTCTTGGTATTTAAAGGGACTTGTTTTTCACTTAATTTCCTAATTATTTTTTTATATTTTCGTAATTTATGAACATTAGCGGGTATATTTCCCCTCCGCAAATTATCACATATTTCGCACAAAACTTTAACTTGATCGGGAGTGGCCTCTTTCAATATCGCTTTTCGTTGAGAGGGAGTAGTTTTGGCTAAAAATGCTAGCATATGATAATTTTTCTTTACGTTTTTCATTTTATCGGTAAGTATATCCAAACAATACCTTGTTCATCCGGAAAACACGAATCCCGCACCGAAAGTTTCTTGTCCGTTTTGGGATGAAAATCCAATAACAAATAACCAAAATCCTTCTCTGTTGCTTTTTTATATGCATCCATAAAAAAATTACATTTTCCTGCAAAAGCTTGTCTGCCCAAACAACTTACTTGACTTTCATCCCGATTATTTTTAAATAAAATCAAATAATGCGTATTTAATGTTATATCTCTCATAATTCTATTTTTTGGAAACAAATTTTGCATTATCAAGATCACACTTACATTATAATGGTGCGACTCTGTTGTAAACAGAAACGCAGTTTTTGAACCAAGTTCGTGCATCAAATCATCAATTATTACCAAATCCCATCCTTGTACAGATTCAGGTAGGCCATACATAAATGTAATTTCTTTTTCATCTCGAAAAAACGGCAAATATACAGAATAACACCATAAAATTTTCTTAAATGGTTTATCATAAATTTTACAACGAATAATTTTTCTTACTAATGTAGTCTTTCCGCATTGTGACGGTCCAGCAATTATGCAGTTACTTGGATGTTTAAAATACATATCAATCGATTTTATGAACTTTAGTAAATTTATAATGTTTCGATCCACAATTTATCTCTCTAAATATTAATATATTCCTTTTATTCTTTTCAACATAAACTTCCCTCATAACATCTGAACATTCCTCAAACGAATGATATAAGTTGTTACTAACTTCGTTAATTCTACCGTCATCATCAACAATTACAAAACCAAATTTTCCATTACCTTTCCATATTTCTCCGTTAACTTTAAAATAACGCAAAACAATAGGAAAATTATCAGGAATATCGAAAGAAAAATTATTTACCGCAGCAATGCAACTATCAAGTGACTTGTACAAACGGGGAGAAACAGAATAATTTCTGTTACTGTCGTAGGTAATAATAAAACCGTATGCTTCCATGACCGATCCTAGCATTAAAATAAATTCTACAATATCTTAAAATTTAATTTATATCAAAATTCAACCAATCATAAGATAAGTATTAATAAATTATTTGTAAAATTATTTACTTGACAATTTTTGTGATTCGTATGTGTCATTTGACTACTACTAACACATACCAGAAATCATTGCAAATGGCAAAAATCACTGCTGCCAAATGCACTGATATAAAAGTGTATGAGCTACAGTGTACTGTATCAAATGCAAAATCTATCTGTGCCTTGTGACAAATAAAAATTGCTTCAAAGCATGTCATATGTAAATATAAAATGTCAATTATTGTACAAAAACAGTCAAATAAACCATTTTTACATGAACAGGAAAGTTTGCATTTTGTACAGGTAGAGATCCATTGTGTCATATATGACACATACCATTTTTTAATGACCGAAAACAAAAAAATTAAAAAAAATGATAATTTACTAACAAGTGACACCCAAAGGTCAATAATATAACAAAACTTCAATTAAAAAAAGTTTTTTCTAGTAGTGGATCTCAAGAGGCTAGACAAAAATCCATGACTTGGATGGTGCAGGAATAGAAAAGTTATTAACATTTAAAAAATTTAATAAAACCTCTAACCTCAAATATTATGCTTTTTGCCATTTTATAATAATTAAAAATATAAAAAATTTTTAAATAAAATTTCATAACAGCCAGCAAAGTTATGTAACTTGTTCCTGGATTTTTTATATTGACATTCATATCAAAACAATTGAGTAAATACAGCAGAGAACCGAAAATCGGAATCAATTCGAGACTGGGGTTGTTCATATTAGTAATTTGTTCCGATTACCGATTATGTACGAATAAATATATTAACCTCTCCAATGTTCAAATTTTTCTCCGTTGCGTGTCGCTTTGTGTTGAATTTTTCTCCGTTGCGTGTCGCTTCGTGTTGAATTTTCGTTGATTTTAAGCCTAACGAAAATTTTTATAATAGTAATCGAGGCTATCGTATCGTTAAAAATTATTTCTGCATTTTGTACAAACAAAATAAATATATTGAAGAATATAAAAACATGAAAATTATACTTTAAAAGTAAATTTAGTATCAAAAACGTTCGATTCAGCACAACACAGTCCGACTGAAAATCGTTCCGATTACCGACAATTCCAATTACCGGGGTTCTGATTAACGAGTCTTTACTGTAATACTTCAAAATTAATATTGTTTAGATGTGACATTCACAAATTATTCTAAAAACTGTTGAGAATAAGGACCAGCTTTCTGAATAGTCAAGGAAGGTAGCAGCGAATTTGAAGGAAATAAATTTTTAATGAGAAATTTCTAAAAGCACGCGATATCTCTTTTAGAAGACTTCACGTCCATCCATTATAATTAAAATTCGTTAGTTTATCGATTGAAGCACTTACAGTGCTTTAATAGACAATAGAATTTTTTACAATGGCTTTTTAAATCGATACCATACCTGGAAAATTTGCCTGACAATGAATTATTTCTGTTTCATGAATATATTTTTCAAGACTTATTGAAATTAAATTGAACATTACTTAGTTGTAATGTTTAAATATTAAATACTATTACAACTGTTTTAACATATTCCGGCTACGAATTTTACACATGACCTTGTTTATAATTTATTAGTATTGGTTCGATTAGTCAATCGATAAACTAAAGAATTTTAATTATAATGGATAAACGTGAAGTCTTCTAAAAGAGATATCGCGTGCCTTTAGAAATTTCTCAATAAAATTTATTTCCTCCAAATTGTGTATTGTGAGAAACTGGCACTTAAGCGAATGAAAAAATTGCGAACATAATCTAAACACCAGAGACGATTGCTTCCTCTTTTTCGTATTAAGAAGATTTTAAATACACTGAGAGTCAAAAAATGATTAGTGTTATATGAAGACTAAAGAAATGGGCATTTATGCGGAAGTTTTTCTCACCTTACAATGCTAACTGTGAATTAATGTTGAAAACAAGGTACTGAAAATTTTGTTTATTTTGCAATAAATGGTAAGAAAGATCCCAAAAACTGTATCTTTACTCGAAGATTTCATCTACTTCATCATTGTTGAGCAATATCTAAGTGTAAGTGACGTTTTCCATTACACATAATATAAAAATATTTGACACGTTTCTAATTCATATTTTCAAATATGTCGAATCTCGAAGAGACGATCAATTGTTTCAAATGTGATTTGTATCCTAGTCAAATTTTGGCAAAAGCTTTCGGTGTAGGAATGACGTTAAATTGCGCACGTCACAAACACCCAAAACTCATAGAAACATTCTTCTACACGTACCACCGAGTTTTAGTTGTTATTAATTGGTTTATTTCAATATATTTATTTATTACAATTCGATATCCAGAATGGTTTTATTGCGAAGCATCTATGAGAAGTATTTTCAGTGACACCTTTATATTGAAAGTTTTTCTCTTCGAAATTTATCTTTGCCTGTGTGTAGCGTGCACTATCAGCGTATTTCATAACAGCGGGAAATTCTGCCCTACTTTAAAATATGAAAGCACAGAAGAAATTTTTTTCATGCTGAATGTTCAAAAACGTCTCCTCCTTTTAGATTCAGTATGCTACGTATTCATATTAATTTTTTTTGGAATTTCTATAGTAATACCGAGTTACGGAATGAGTTCTAATATCAAGCATTTTACCTGCATGAGCATGGCAATTGTACTTATTGGATACATTGCCGGATTCATTATATTTGGTTTATCTGTTGGTATAATTGTATATCTTATAATATTGAAAAAAATCAACTTATTGACTGAACATATTCGAAACTCGAGTATCGAGGCTCATCAAATGAAGGCATTTTTGTATGAAGTGTACAGCAAATTTAACCGTTGTACAGAAATGGTTGATGAATTTAATGATTCATGTAGTGTTATTAATACTATTACTTACAATTTCAGTATCTCGTTCTGTTGTACAGTTATATACTTATTACTCTTTAGAGTGAAAAATTTAACCTTCTTCATTTTCCTGTCTGTATTATGCATTATCGCGTTGGGTTTGACCGCGATTACAATTGTCTCATCTTCTGAACTGTGGTTATCGGTAAGTAATAATATATTTATTAATTTCAATATAATAAAATTATTTTAGTAGTATTAATTTTCAGAGTGATTAAAAAATCATTTTTCCGAGGAAAATACCTTATTGCATAATAGCTAAAACGTCTAGAATCATCGTTTGTGAATCTAAGAAGTTTTTATTTAGCAAGCTCAGATGTCAGTTCAATCCCAGCAAAATGAACAGATGTTATGTTCTAAACTTCCACGTATGCATTTGATAACATTTTTTACAATAATTCAAGAAGTACCTTCAACACCATTCACAACATATTTGTATAAAACATTTCTCAAAACTTTGAAAAGAAAGTTGACTAGAAGGTCAAGAGTGAAGAAAACGTTGGAAGAATTCGTCAACTGTCTCCGTAAGTTAAAGAGATGTAAAAAAAAACATATAGTACATTTTGGAGTAGACAAAATCTACAAGCTTACGTTCAGCATAGATGAGACGGCCAGAAAGTTAATGTGTACTATGCAACGACACACGATAACCTTTACGGATTATTATTCTCTGAAGTCATCATCACCTGGACATGCTAATTCGTCCTCGGCTTCTAGAAGACCTGCTTGATAGCTTACATCTGCAACATGGGGCACTTCCTCACTATTAACGAGATGTAACAGCAGGAGAAAAGATTCCCAGGTAGATGGATCTGATGAGGGGACCTGGGTTTCATTAAAGACAATGTTAACTTTTCACCATTGCCAAGAACGATAAAGCCGCTGAACAGAAGAATCACAAGCGTTCGCCAATTACACTAGATGAGCTGCTTAATCTATGGTGCGATAGAGAATGTTGTGTAGACCTATGTAGGGCACCCACGTTTAATTGGAATAAATACGAAACATTTCGAGTTTTTCTATTCTAGGATCCACAAACGATGATTTTACGTTCTGTTAGTTTTTAAGCAATAAGTCTTTTTTATTAGAAAAATTTTGTAATCATCCCGAATTAAAATCCATATGTATTATTTTTTCAATTTTTAAAAGTTCATGTATAATATAAAATAATGCAGTTTTACGATTGTACAGTAATTTTTTTTTTGACATTTAAGCGGTAAAATTAAACATCAACATATCTTTGCAATCATTATGCAGTGTAATAATTATGTAAAAAATGTAATTATCTCCTGAATAGAGCAAATATAAACATTTGAATGCTGTAAACACAGTTTACGTTGTTATCACAAAATGACGAGTTTCTTCCTCTCAAACTCAAACTGAAATCCAGGATATGCAGACTTAAAGAGTTACAGAACTCCAAGAGTTTTGAACATCCTGGACACCTTACATTACCACAATTTCATCCAATTATAGCAGTGTAACATTCATTATTTCTAAACTTAGTTTATAGTTATAGTGATTTTATGAAATTAAAATATATTATATGCATTTAAACATATATCTTCATTTAAATAGTCGAAACAATCTTTGAAGGAACTACATAAATATTTCTCCTTAACATGGGACGTGATGAATAATTTATTGGTAAGTATTCTAGTATAAATATAAGAATATTTGTAAGTAAATTGTACAATGAACATTCTTAAAGCAAGTCAAATGTATTCTGAAAACAGAGTAAATATAGAGTGATCATGATTAAAGTATCCTATTCAACGCTGCCTGGAAGGCTATGTAACAGTATGTCTAACTCAACCAAGTTTTGTATTCAAGTATTGTTTCCGAATGTACAGATTTCCATGGGGAAAAATTTAGTTTCAGAACCCATTGTTACAAAATTTGTCAAGCCGCAAGCAGCAATTACCTAGCGCAATTTCTGTTGTTGTACATTCCAGTAATGGCATTCTTTAATTAAACAGCTTTATAAGGTTTCAACAGTTCAAGCACGGTTATGACATCTGCAAAATCTGCGACTAAGCGTCAATAATGCCAAAGTTATAGCCACCGACCGACAAGCGTGGAAAACCATTATTAGTGCTGTCCGAATTCTTGCGGTACCTACAACTGCGTATGGGGTCCAGAGAAATCCTCATCCCAACGCTAGCTAAACGATGAATGACGATGAAATTATCCGTTATATACGAATAATTTAATTACGATCATTCAATATATTTTCAAATAAAAGTCATGAAAATTTCATTTGATAACTTATCTCGGGAATATCCATAGTGGCCGATATCGACCGTCAGAAATCGATAAAGAATTTTCGGATGTCAATTAATATCGGTTCATTTAGTCCAATGTCTAACGCAATTTGAAGTCTATATTTTGCACACTAAGTTGATATTTCCTATAAAAACTGTGTATGAATTAATACTGGCTCGCGTTATTAAGTACCGAGGAAAAAGGAGTAGTCGATAAAAGGTTGAGGAATCCTCGAAGAAATCGGAAATCGAAACAATTTGGGTATTCCCAATTTACACACACTTCAGTTATTGATCGTTTAACTTGAACATGCGGCTTACTAAGTTTACCTACAATAACTTTGGTTTAATATTTGCACGTAAAAAACTAATTAAAACATTCTCACAAGCTTTACTTTTCTAAATAATTTAAATATTTTTTGTCCTTGATTTAGATGATCAACATTCAGAAAAGATACACAGGACCAGCAATAGGTGTTGCACTTCTTCACTTTATAATTAAAAGAAATATTGTAATTAAGGCAAGATTTTAATTATATTTATTTCATAGTATTTATTTACAACTTATTTACAAGTTATAATTACTTCGACCATTATTACAGTTATGGAATTCCATGGTGGATTATTTTCTCTTTCTCCTAAAGTTCGAGAACATAAGAGGAGAAGCTAAATGACCAAAAGGATTACTTAAATCCTACTGATAGCATCCATTAAATACTTTCTTAACCTTAGAATGCGCAGTCGAGTTTAGCAGCACCATAGCAGTTTTCATTATTACTACTAGCAGTGCCGTGCACGCATGTGTAATTGTCCAATGATGCTTCCTGTATTTTCTGTTGATAACATAATGTTTCATACACAACACACGCCACAAAAAAGTATAACTTATCACGAATATTCTGACTGAACCTTTTTGTTTTTTTAAAATGTCACACTGTAATTCATTTTATAAGGAAAAAAAAAAAATTCCACTGGCTAGCGAATATTTATATGTAAAATTTCTCTATAAGAAGTTGTATTAAAATTTATAGTGAGAATAAAAAATGCATATAACAATTTATCTTAGAAAACTTTCGAGTGAATAAAAAAAGACACATTATCTTAATCGGCCAACAGAAATCTACTTGTGTGGATTTGGAGTGGTTGTAGTGGTTGGAGGGCATGATAATAAACGGGTCGGAGAGAATTTGATCGCAAAATCAACGCTCTTCTTTTTGTCAGGATTCCTTGACACCAGATTATCGGTTTTAGAATAAAGATAACCACGCGAGTAGTATAAGGGAGAGAGACTCTGGGATAATTTGTTAAACTTTTAAGACTTTATAACTTGTATTGTAGTAACGCTCAACATTTTGAGTGAAAGACGTCGACCAGGGGCTAAAAATGGCAATAAACGTTGAATCGTTCGAGCGATTCTACGATATTTGCATTACAAAAGCTCTCGTAAACATTAAAACCACGCCCATTTTTGTTGCCCAATCGGATATACTTCACCGCGAAATGTGAGCGAGCGTTTTTACAATAACGAGCGATTGTAAAATAATTTGCCGATATTTTTATATATATATAATTTTTAAGAGATTTTTTTGTTTATATATAGACCTTTTAAGAGAATCAATATTTTCTTCATTTAAGAGAATTAATATTATTATATATTATTTTTGTTATATATTTTCTTAAGAGATATTTTTTTTGTTTATCGACAAGTCTTTAGAGAAACGATATTTTTTGTTAATAGATTTTTTTTTTCTTTACAATACGACGAGTCTTAGATCTCTTTTAAGAGAATCAATATTTTCT
>NW_027122183.1:0-2596 GCF_030686945.1 Centruroides vittatus | reverse complement strand
CTTGACGTCTATAGACGTCAATGGGCGTTAAGGGTTAATTAATGCCGGGTGTTGTCTAAAATTCAGCTACAAAAAAATTATAGTGCTAGATTAGTAACATTTCGAAATATTACAAGAAGTATCAAAAAAAGTCGACTTGCACCAACTTGCACTGACTTGCACTGATTTGTATAGACTTGCACCAACTTGCACAAACTTGTACCAACTTGCATCGACTCCCATAGACTTGCATCAACTTGCAAAAACTTGCATTGACTTGAACCGATTTGCATTGACTTGCATTGATTTGCACCGACTCGCATTGACTTGCACCGATTTGCATTAACTTGCACCGACTTGCATATTCTTGCACCTACTTGCATTGACTTGAATTGACTTGCACCGACATGTACTGACTTGCACTGATATGCACCGATTTGCATTAACTTGCATAGACTTGCATCGACTTGCACCGATTTGCATTAACTTGCATAGACTTGCATCGAATTGCACCGATTTGCATTAACTTGCATTGACTTGCATTAACTTTAACCGACATGCATTGACTTGCACTTACTTGCACCAACTTGCAATGACTTGCATAGACTTGCATTGAATTGTACCGACTTGCACCGACTTGCATCGATTTGTATGAACTTGTACCTACTTGCACCGACTTGTACTGACTTGCATCAACTTGCAAAGACTTGCATTAACTTGGATTGATCTGCACAGACTTGCATTCACTTGCATTGACTTGCATCGACTTGCATTGACTTGCACCGACTTGCATATTCTTTCACCGACTTGCATTGACTTGCATTGACTTGAACCGACTTGTACCGACTTGCTTAAACTTGCATCGACTTGCATCGACTTGCATCAACCTGCACCGATTTGCATTAACTTGCACCGTCTTGCATTAACTTGAACCGACATGCATCGACTTGCACCGACTTGCATTAACTTGCATTTACTTAAACTGACTTGCATAGACTTGCATCGACTTGCACCGACTTGCACCAATTAGTATGATCTTGCATCGACTTGCACCAACTTGTACTGACTTGCATCGTCTTGCATCGACTTGCATAGACTCGCATTGACTTCCATCAACTTGCACCAATTTTTGTAGACTTGCACCGACTTGCACCAACTTGTACTGACTTGCATCGACTTGCATAGACTTGCATTGACTTGCATTGACGTTAATTGACTTGCATTGATTTGCATCGATTTGCATTAACTTGCACCGATTTGCACTGACTTGCATCGACTTGCATTGACTTGCACCGACTTGTACCGACTTGTACCGACTTGCATCGATTTGCATTAACTTGCACTGACTTGCATTAACTTGAACCGACATGCATTGACTTGCACCAACTTGCATTTACTTAAACCGACGTGCATCGACTTGCATAGACTTGCATAGACTTGCATTGACTTGCACTGACTTGCACTGACTTGTCCTGACTTGCATCGCTTTGCATAAACTTGCATAGACTTGCACTAACTTGCATTGACTTGCATTGATTTGTATTGACTTGAATTGACTTGCATAGACTCGCACCGATTTGCACTGACTCGCATCGATTTGCATAGACTTGCATTGACTTGCAGAAACTTGCATTGACTTGCATCAACTTGCACTGACTTGCATCGAATTGTATAAACTTGCATTGACTTGCATTGACTTGCAGAAACTTGCATCGACTTGCATAGAATTGCACCGACTTGCATTGATTTGCATCGATTTTCATAAACTTGCAACGATTTGCACAGACTTGTATTGACTTGCATCGATTTGCATAGTCTTGCACTGCCTTGCATTGACTTGCATCAACTTGCAAAGACTTGCACCGGTTTTTATTGATTTGCATTGACTCGCATTAACTTGCACCGACTTGCATTGATTTGCACTGACCTGCATCGAATTGCATTAACTTGCACCGACTTACACCGACTTGCATTGAATTGAATTGACTTGAAATATTTCAAGAAGTATCAGAAAAGTTCAAAAAACTTGTGTTTCAACTTTTCGATGTTTTATCGCGTCTACGTAAAAAATTTACATATACAGAATAAATACCTAGGTAAGGTTTAACACAGGGTGTTGTTTTGAACTCAAATAAATTAAAACTATTATGCTGGATTAGTAAGATTTCAAATTATTACGAGAAGTATCAGAAAGAATCAAAAAACTCAAGTTTCAAATTTTCGATGTTCTATCGCGTCTACAGTAAAAATTTACATATATTAAATAAATACCTTAGGTAGGTTTAACGCGGGTTGTTGTACTAAACTAGGAATTACAAAAATTATAGATCTGGATTAGTAAGTTTTCAAAATATAACGATAAGTATCAGAAAAAGTAAAAAACTGCAGTTTCAACATTTCGATGTTCTATCGCGACTACAATGAAAATTTACATATATTTAATAAATGCCTTGGAAAGGTTTAACGCGGATTTTTGTTTTAAACCAGGAATTAGCAAAATTATAAATAAAAATTAGTAAGTTTTCAAAATATTACGAGAAGTATCAAAAAAGTCAATAAACTCGAGTTTTAACTTCTCGATGTTTTATCGCGTCTACAATGAAAATTCACATATATA